>NC_087204.1:109417518-109455018 GCF_015104395.2 Macrobrachium nipponense
ATGTGAAGACAAGTCTTGTGATCGTCCTTTTCATCAGGGATCCTTGGCGATTCTCTCATCTGCTTGATGGAGGAAGGAGGAACAATTCTCAGGATGAGAGCCACCAACACAGCAACTGTTTGAAGGAAGGAGGACAAGCTCTCAGGATGAGAGCCAACAGCTATTCAGAGGATGGAGGACAAGCTCTAAGCGGATGAGAGCTAACCAGCGTGTTTACGAGGAGGAAGGAGGACCAGCTCTCAGGATGAGAGCCAAAAGCTGTTCGGAGGAAGAAGGACCAGCTCTCAGGATGAGAGCTAACAGCTGTTAAGAGGAAGGAGGACCAGCTCTCATATTGAGAGCCAACAGCTGTTTGGAGGGCCACAGGACCACCAGAAGGACGCCTGAAGGCCACCAAAAGGAACCCAGAAGGCCACCAGAGGGATGCCAGAAGGATACAAGAAGGATACCAGAGGGATACCAGAGGGATACCAGGTGATGAATCTGTTGGAATAATCTAGAAGACCGGCTGTACAGAAAGTTAAGTATGCCATGTCCCTTGATGAAGACTTCTGATAGAAGATCTGTGTCAAAGAGGACAAATAGTCGGATATCTAGATCTATTCTTCCAGATATCTTCAATCTGGTCACTGTTGGAATAATCTAGAAGACCGGCTCTGCAGAAAGAGGGAACTCTTCCTTCGAGTATGCTCTGTCCCTTGATGAAGACTCTTCATATAGAAGATCTCTGTCAAAGCGGGCAAATAGTTGGATATCTAGATCTACTCTTGCAGATATCTTCCTTCTGGTTATTCTGTTGGAATAATATAGAAGACCAGCTCTGCAGAAAGAAGGAACTCTTCCTTCCAGTATGCTCTGTCCCTTGATGAAGACTTCTGATAGAAGATCTCTGTCAAAGCGGACAAATAGTCGGATATCTAGATCTACTCTAGCAGATATCTTCCTTCTGGTCATTCTGCTGGAATAATCTAGAAGACCGGCTCTGCAGAAAGAAGAAACTCTTCCTTCGAGTATGCTCTGTCCCTTGATGAAGACTTCATAAAGAAGATCTCTGTCAAAGCGGACAAATAGTCGGATATCTAGATCTATTCTTGTAGATATCTTCCTTCTGGTCACTCTGTTGGAATAATCTAGAAGACCGGCTTTGCAGAAAGAGGGAACTCTTCCTTCGAGTATGCTCTGTCCCTTGATGAGGACTCTTCTAATAGAAGATCCTCCGTCAAGCGGACAAATTCGGGATATCTAGATCTATTCTTGCAGATATCTTCCTTCTGGTTATTCTGCTGGAATAATCTAGAAGACCGGCTCTGCAGAAAGAGGGAACTCTTCCTTCGAGTATGCTCTGTCCCTTGATGAAGACTTCATATAGGAGATCTCTGTCAAAAGCGGACAAATGGTCGGATATCTAGATCTATTCTTGCAGATATCTTCCTTCTGGTCATTCTGTTGGAATAATCTAGAGGACCAGCTCTGCAGAAAGAAAGAACTCTTCCTTCAAGTATGCTCTGTCCCTTGATGAAGACTTCATATAGAAGATCTCTGTCAAAGCGGACAATATGTCGGATATCAAGATCTATTCTTGTAGATATCTTCCTTCTGGTCATACTGTTGGAATAATCTAGAAGACCGGCTCTGCAGAAAGAAGGAACTCTTCCCTCGAGTATGCTCTGTCCCTTGATGAAGACTTCTGATAGAAGATCTCTGTCAAAGCAGACAAACAGTCGGATATCTAGATCTATTCTTGCCGATATATTCCTTCTGGTCATTCTGTTGGAAAAATCTACAAGACCCGCTCTACAAAATGAGGGAACTCTTCCTTCAAGTATGCTCTGTCCCTTGAAGATCTGTGTCAAAGCGGACAAATAGTCTGATATCTAGATCTATTCTTGCAGACAACATCCTTCTAGTCATTCTGTTGGAATAATCTAGAAGACCGGCTCTGCAGAAAGAAAGAACTCTTCCTTCAGGTATGCTCTCTCCCTTACTTAGCACTCTTCTAATAGAAGATCTCTGTCAAAGCAGACAAATAGTCGGATATCTAGATCTATTCTTGCAGATATCTTCCTTCTGGTTATTCTGTTGGAATAATCTAGAAGACCGGCTCTGCAGAAAGAGGGAACTCTTCCTTCGAGTATGCTCTGTCCCTTGATGAAGACTGCATATAGAAGATCTCTGTCAAAAGCGGACAAATAGTCGGATATCTAGATCTATTCTTGCAGATATCTTCCTTCTGGTCATTCAGTTGGAATAATCTCGAAGACCGGCTCTGCAGAAAGAGGGAACTCTTCCTTCGAGTATGCTCTGTCCCTTGATGAAGACTTCATATAGAAGATCTCTGTCAAAGCGGACAAATAGTCGGATATCAAGATCTATTCTTGTAGATATCTTCCTTCTGGTCATTCTGTTGGAATAATCTAGAAGACCAGATCTGCAGAAAGAAGGAACTCTTCCTTCGAGTATCCTCTGTCCCTTTATGAAGACTTCATATAGAAGATCTCTGTCAAAGCGGACGAATAGTCGGATATCTAGATCAATTCTTGCAGATATCTTCCTTCTGGTCATTCTGTTGGAGTAATCTAGAAGACCGGCTCTGCAGAAAGAAGGAACTCTTCCTTCGAGTATGCTTTGTCCCTTGATGAAGACTTCATATAGAAGATCTCTGTCAAAGCGGACAAATAGTCGGATATCTAGATCTACTCTTGCAGATATCTTCCTTCTGGTCATTCTGCTGGAATAATCTAGAAGACTGGCTCTGCAGAAAGAAAGATCTCTTCCCTCAAGTATGCTCTGTCCCTTGATGAGGACTCTTCTAATAGAAGATCTCTGTCAAAGCTGACAAATAGTCGGATATCTAGATCTATTCTTGCAGATATCTTCCTTCTGGTTATTCTGCTGGAATAATCTAGAAGACCTGGCTCTGCATAAAGAGGGAACTCTTCCTTCGAGTATGGCTCTTGTACCTTTGATGAGACTTCATATAGGAGATCTCTGTCAAAAGCGGACAAATGGTCGGATATCTAGATCTATTCTTGCAGATATCTTCCTTCTGGTCATTCTGTTGGAATAATCTAGAGGACCAGCTCTGCAGAAAGAAAGAACTCTTCCTTCAAGTATGCTCTGTCCCTTGATGAAGACTTCATATAGAAGATCTCTGTCAAAGCGGACAATATGTCGGATATCAAGATCTATTCTTGTAGATATCTTCCTTCTGGTCATACTGTTGGAATAATCTAGAAGACAGCTCTGGCAGAAAGAGGAACTTCCTCGAGTATGCTCTGTCCCTTGATGAAGACTTCTGATAGAAGATCTCTGTCAAAGCAGACAAACAGTCGGATATCTAGATCTATTCTTGCCGATATATTCCTTCTGGTCATTTGTGGTTGGAAAAACTACAAGACCCGCTCACAAAATGAGGGAACTCTTCCTTCAAGTATGCTCTGTCCCTTGAAGATCTGTGTCAAAGCGGACAAATAGTCTGATATCTAGATCTATTCTTGCAGACAACATCCTTCTAGTCATTCTGTTGGAATAATCTAGAAGACCGGCTCTGCAGAAAGAAAGAACTCTTCCTTCAGGTATGCTCTCTCCCTTACTTAGCACTCTTCTAATAGAAGATCTCGGTCAAAGCAGACAAATAGTCGGATATCTAGATCTATTCTTGCAGATATCTTCCTTCTGGTTATTCTGTTGGAATAATCTAGAAGACCGGCTCTGCAGAAAGAGGGAACTCTTCCTTCACGTATGGTCTGTCCCTTGATGAGGACTATTCACATAAAAGATCTCTGTCAAAGCGGACAAATAGTCGGATATCTAGATCTATTTTTGCAGACATCTTCCTTCTGTTCATTCTGTTGGAGTAATCTAGAAGACCGGCTCTACAGAAAGAGGGAACTCTTCCATCGAGTATGCTCTGTCCCTTGATGAGGACTCTTCTAATAGAAGATCTCTGTCAAAGCGGACAAATAGTCGGATATCTAGATCTATTCTTGAAGACATCTTCCTTCTGGCCATTCTGTTGGAATAATCTAGAAGACTGGCTCTGCAGAAAGAGGGAACTCTTCCTTCGCGTATGCTCTGTCCCTTGATGAGGACTCTTCTAATAGAAGATCTCCGTCAAAGCGGACAAATAGTCGGATATCTAGATATATTCTTGCAGATATCTTCCTTTTAGTCATTATTTTGGAATAATCTAGAAGACCGGCTCTGCAGAAAGAAGGAACTCTTCCTTCGAGTATGCTCTGTCCCTTGATGAAGACTTTATATAGAAGATCTCTGTCAAAGCGGACAAATAGTCGGATATCTAGATCTATTCATGTAGATATCTTCCTTCTGGTCATTCTGTTGGAATAATCTAGAAGACCGGCTCTGCAGAAAGAGGGAACTCTTCCTTCGAGTATGCTCTGTCCCTTGATGAAGACTTCATATAGAATATCTCTGTCAAAGCGGACAAATAGTCGGATATCTAGATCTATTCTTGCCGATATCTTCCTTCTGGTCATTCTATTGGAATAATCTAGAAGACCGGCTCTGCAGAAAGAGGGAACTCTTCCTTCGAGTATGCTCTGTCCCTTGATGAAGACTTCATATAGAAGATCTGTCAGAGCGGATAAATAGTTGGATATCTAGATCTATTCTTGCAGATATCTTCCTTCTGGTTATTCTGTTGGAATAATCTAGAACACCAGTTCTGCAGGAAGAGGGAACTCTTCCTTCGAGTATTCTCTGTCCCTTTATGAAGACTTCATATAGAAGATCTCTGTCAAAGCGGACAAATAGTCGGATATCTAGATCAATTCTTGCAGATATCTTCAATCTGGTCATTCTGTTGGAGTAATCTAGAAGACCGGCTCTGCAGAAAGAAGGAACTCTTCCTTCGAGTATGCTCTGTCCCTTGATAAAGACTTCATATAGAAGATCTCTGTCAAAGCGGACAAATAGTCGGATATCTAGATCTACTCTTGCAGATATCTTCCTTCTGGTCATTCTGTTGGAATAATCTAGAAGACCGGCTCTGCAGAAAGAAAGAACTCTTCCTTCGAGTATGCTCTGTCCCGTGATAAAGACTCTTCTAATAGAAGATCTCTGTCAAAGCGGACAAATAGTCGGATATCCAGATCTATTCTTGCAGATATCTTCCTTCTGTTTATTCTGTTAGAATAATCTAGAATACCGGCTCTGCAGAAAGAGGGAACGCTTCCTTCGAGTATACTCTGTCTCTTTATGAAAACTTCATATAGAAGATCTCTGTCAAAAGCGGATAAATAGTCGGATATCTAGAAATACTCTTGCAGATATCTTCCTTCTGGTTATTCTGTTGGAATAATCTAGAATATAGGCTCTGCAGGAAGAGGGAACTCTTCCTTCGAGTATCCTCTGTCCTTTATGAAGACTTCAAATAGAAGATCTCTGTCAAAGCAGACAAATAGTCGGATATCTAGATAAATTCTTGCATATATCTTCCTTCTGGTCATTCTGTTGGAGTAATCTAGAAGACCGGCTCTGCAGAAGGAACTCTTCCCTCAATTATGCTCTGTCCCTTGATGAAGACTTCATATAGAAGATCTCTGTCAAAGCGGACAAATAGTCGGATATCTAGATCTACTCTTGCAAATATCTTCCTTCTGGTCATTATGTTGGAACAATCTAGTAAACCGGCTTTGCAGAAAGAGGGAACTCTTCCTTCAAGTATGATCTGTCCCTTGAAGATCTGTGTCAAAGCGGACAAATAGTCTGATATGTAGATGTATTCTTGCAGACATCATCCTTCTGGTCATTCTGCTGGAATAATCTAGAAGACCGGCTCTGCAGAAAGAGAGATCTCTTCCTTCAAGTATGCTCTGTCCCTTGATGAGGACTCTTCTAATAGAAGATCTCTGTCAAGCGGACAAATAGTCGGATATCCAGATCTATTCTTGAAGACATCTTCCTTCTGGCCATTCTGTTGGAATAATCTAGAAGACCGGCTCTGCAGAAAGAGGAAACTCTTCCTTCAAGTATGGTCTGTCCCTTGATGAGGTCTGTCAAATCGGACAAATAGTTTGATATCTAGATCTACTCTTGCAGACATCTTCATTCTGGTCATTCTGTTGGAATAATCTAGAAGACCTGCTCAGCAGAAAGAGGGAACTCTTCCTTCGAGTATGCTCTGTCCCTTGTTGAGGACTCTTCTAATAGAAGATCTCTGTCAAAGAGGACAAATAGTCAGATATCTAGATCAAGTCTTGCAGATATCTTCCTTCTGGTCATTCTGTTGGAATAATCTAGAAGACCGGCTCTGCAGAAAGAAGGAACGCTTCCTTCGCGTATGCAATGTCCTTGGCGAAGACTTTATATGGAAGATCTCTGTCAAAGCCGACAAATAGTCGGATATCTAGATCTATTCATGCAGATATCTACCTTCTGGTCATTCTGTTGGAAAAATCTAGAGGGCTGGCTCTGCAGAAAGAAGGAACTCTTCCTTCAAGTATGCTCTGTCCCTTGAAGATCTGTGTCAAAGCGGACAAATAGTCTAATATCTAGATCTTTTCTTGCAGACATCATCCTTCTGGTCATTCTGTTGGAATAATCTAAAAGATCGGCTCTGCAGAAAGAGAGAACTCTTCCTTAAAGTATGCTCTGTCCCTTGATGATGGACTCTTCTAATAGAAGATCTCTGTCAAAGCGGACAAATAGTCGGATATCTAGATCTATTCTTGCAGACATCTTCCTTCTGGTCATTCAATTGGAATAATCTAGAAGACCGGCTAAGCAGAAAGAGGGAACTCTTCCTTCAAGTATGGTCTGTCCCTTGATGAAGACTATCTAATAGAAGATCTCTGTCAAAGCGGAGAAATAGTCGGATATCTAGATCTACTCTTGCAGACATCTTCCTTCTGGTCATTCTGTTGGAATAATCTAGAAGAGCTGCTCAGCAGAATGAGGGAACCCTTCCTTCGAGTATGCTCTGTCCCTTGTTGAGGACTCTTCTAATAGAAGATCTCTGTCAAAGCGGACAAATAGTCTGATATCAAGATCTATTCTTGCAGATATCTTTCTTCTGGTCATTCTGTTGGAATAATCTAGAAGACCGGCTAAGCAGAAATAAGGAACTCTTCCTTTGATTATGCTCTGTCCCTTGATAAGCACTCTTCTTATAGAAGATCTCTGTCAAAGCGGACAAATAGTCGGATATCAAGACCTGTTTTTGCAGATATTTTCCTTCTGGTCATTCTGTTGGAATAATCTAGAAGGCCGGCTTTGCAGAAAAAGGGATGTCTTCCTTCAAGTATGCTGTGTCCCTTGATGAAAGCTTCATATGGAAGAACTCTGTCAAAGCAGACACATAGTCGGATATCTAGATCTATTCTTCCAGATATCTTCGTTTTGGTCATTCTGTTGGAATAATCTAGAAGACTGGCTCTGCAGAAAGAAGGAACTCTTCCTTCGAGTATGCTCTGTCCCTTGATGAGGACTCTTCTAATAGAAGATCTATTTCAAAGCAGACAAATAGTCGGATGTCTAGGTCTATTCTTGCAGATATCTTCCTTCTACTCATTCTGTTGGAATAATCTGGAAGACCGGCTCTGCAGAAAGAGGGAACTCTTCCTTCAGGTATGCTGTCCCTTGATGAGGACTTTTCTAATAGATCTCTTTCAAAGTGGACAAATACTCGGATATCTAGATCTACTCTTGCAGATATCTTCCTTCTGGTTATTCTGCTCTGCAGAAAGGAGGAACTCTTCCTTCGAGTATGCTCTGTCCCTTGATGAAGACTTCATATATAAGATCTCTGTCAGAGCGGATTAATAATCGGATATCTAGATCTATTCTTGCAGATATCTTACTTCTGGTCATTCTGTTGGAATAATCTAAAAGACCAGCTAAGCAGAAAGAAAGAACTCTTCCTTCAAGTATGACCTGTCCCTTGATGAAGACTTCATATAGAGGATATCTGTCAAAGCGGACAAATATTCGGATATCTAGATCTATTCTTGCAGATATCTTCCTTCTGGTTATACTGTTGGAATGATCTAGAAGACCGGCTTTTTCAGAAAGAGGGAACTCTTACTTCAAGTATGCTCTGTCCCTTGATGAGGTCTCTTCTGATAGAAGATCTCTATCAAAGAGGACAAATAGTCGGATATCTAGATCTATTCTTGCAGAAATCATCCTTCTGGTCATTCAATTGAAATAATCTAGAAGACCGGCTCTGCAGAAAGAGGGAACTCTTCCTTCGAGTATGCTCTGTCCCTTGATGAGGACTCTTCTAATAGAAGATCTGTGTCAAAGCGGACAAATAGTCGGATATCTAGATCAATTCTTGAAGACATCTTCCTTCTGCTCATCCCGTTTCGTACCATGCTCCTGAAAGTTATGAGGTGAGAGAGAGTCCACTCTTCTTGCAAGCGTCTTTTTTTCTCTTCCTAATTCCACCAAATGTGCTGCTAGGATCATTTAAACACCTTTGCAGCTTTGGTTTCAAAATCAGCTTAAAGATGCATGTACTTTGTCCCTAAACTATAGTAGATTCACATCAACCGTGCATCTGATGTCTAGGCCAGTCCCTTACGACGTTCCTGATTGGCTGTTGATTAGCCAATCACAGGGCTGGAAGCTCTCAGTCTCTCGAGAGAATTCACATGGGTAAGATCTATGTTCCACCTCTCTAGAGGGATACGTCTTTCAGGAGAGGTGGAACATACATCCTGCCTATGTGAACTCTCTCCAGAGACTGAGAGTTTCCAGCCCTGTGACTAGCTTATCAACAGCCAATCAGGAGCGTCTTAAGGGAATGGCCTAGACATCAAATACAAGATTGATGTGAATCTACTATAGTACCGTAATACGTGAGGGGAGATTCTTGAAATTTGTTTGAATACTGCATATACCATCTTGAATTTCCCTAAACTAGTTTTACTTTCAAAATTAGTTTTAAATATGGCGGTAACTTGTCATATTTCCCTTGACCAGTATTTGACCAGTATTACACGAGAGGACATTCGTCTATTGATGCAAATTTCAATTAAATATTTCTCCATTCAACTTTTGATGTAAATTCGTATTAAACATTACATGTTGGTTATAATTATAATGCAGAATACATTTTAAGTAGTTTAAAAACCTATATACCTTTTCTATGAAAAGAATGTAAACTGAAAGATCAGCAGGTTCGATATTGGTAAATTATCTATTATTATTATTATTATTATTATTATTATTTATTAGAGACGAGACCATTCTCTGGGAGCAGCGAGCGTTGATAATAATGGCTGTTTTTTTCTACGGCATTCAATTTGTATAGTCTTCTCCATTCGTCTTATAATGGTGACTGTACGACGAATAGAGAAGTTATTATTATTATTATATTCACAAGATAAACCCTACCCATATGAAACAAGCCTCAGGGCCACTGACATGAAACTGTTATACTTTTTACCCTTCAGTCATATCTCCCAGACTATTTGTAACCGTTATCTTTCCCTCTGCAACTCAATTCACAATCGCCACCATTTATTCCTCCAGAAGGGGATGCCTTTCAACTTCGACTACGCAGTCAACGATTCACTACAAGGGGTGGGCCTAGGACTACGGCACAAGTCCAACTCCGACGGTAATCTCGTGACCGGCGAATACCACGTCCTCCTCCCCGACGGTCGCACTCAGAATCGTCACCTACACGCCGACCACTACAAGGGATACCAGGCTGAGGTCAGGTACGAGGGCGAGGCCAAGTACCCTGAACCTGCTCCCTACCATGCCCCAAAGCCCTCCTACCACCCAACTCCGGCTTATGGACACCCAAAACCCCAGCTTACGGACATCCCACTCCTGCTTATGGTGCTCCCAAGTATTAATGTTCCATTTAAAAGAGATAGGAATTTATATATCATATATATATATATATATATATAATATATATATATATATAATATATATACATATATATATACATATATATATATATAATATATTATATATATATATATATATATATATACTATATATATATATTATATATATATATATATATATATATATATATATATATAGATATATATATAGTATATATATTACTACATGTACATTTGCAGAATGATAGATATATATAAACCTATATATATATATATATATATATATATATATATATATAAATATATATACATATATTATATACATATATATATACTATATATATATATATATATATTATATATATATACATATATATATATATATATATATATATATATATATATATATATATATATATAGATATATATATAGATCATATATACTCAACATGTACAGCAGAATGATAGATATAAGGTTTCTTTGTATGATTCCACTTTGTTCTTAAATTTTGTTTGAATACTGCATATACCATCTTGAATTTCCCTAAACTAGTTTCACTATCAAGAAAATTAGTTTTAAAATGATTTACGCAAGGCATCATCACATAACAGAACAGAAAATATTCATAAAAATTGTCGTAATTTTAAATGTGAATGGCGCGATTAATACGAGCCTGGCCCTCAAGAGCCACTGAAGCCTATAATAATAATAATAATAATAATAATAATAATAATAATAATAATAATAATAATAATAATAATAATAATATTCCTAACGTCTACACTGATGAGTCGAAAGTCTGTTTTTTACATAGAAATATATCTTAATATATATTTGTGGATTTTTTAACAATATGTTCTTCACGAGACTGTGAATTTCTCAATAATAATAATAATAATAATAATAATAATAATAATAATAATAATAATAATATTACTACTACTATTAATCACAAAATAATTCGTTCCGTAAAGTATCGTCACATAAATGAAAGAAAAAAAATATGGAAATAAATTGTCGCAATGTTACAGCAATGTAATACGTTCTAGCTTGCGGAGGGTAGTGTCTCCCAGTGACCTAAAAATGGGTCGTGCATTTAGCACAAAATCTCTGCCTGAAGCGGAAGGGATACTTATCTATTTACGGTTTAAATCACTGGGCTGCTGGATGTGAACTTATACGTTTTTCTTTCCCCTCCTCATTCCGCCGTTAGCATGGCCTGTTGCGAGGGCATTGCGCAATACACAATAACTAGGGCTATAAGCTACTACACAAACACACACGCACGCATATATATATATATATATATATATATATATATATATATATATATATATATATATATACAATATATATATATATATATATATGTATATATATATATATATATATATATATATATATATATATATATTAGTAACAATTTAATATACCGTAAGAGTACTTTCTTCCAAGTAGGCATACATCTACATAAACGTGCCTGATCTCTACATATCTTAGCGCATACAGATCAAAAGCCAATAGCAAGCCTTAAAACTGAAGTAATTATCCTAATTATTTATCTCGGATAACTTTTTATACATAAATTTAAAAAAAAATACCCAAATGAATTATAATGTGATGCTATCTGCAGTCATAGCAAAGGTCTTAGGCGTAAATTACGCAGGCAATGCTGCAAGGCTTCGGTAAAGATATTATCTAAGAGATCAAATAAAAACAAGGAAAAGGTTAGCAAATACATAAAAAAAACCCAACCACGACAAAAAAAAAAAAGAGGAAGTAAATGAGAGGAAAACGTGTGAAAAAGGTTTAGCTGGGAAGTAATATAATGTCTTTAGTGCGTTTCTTCAAGCTAAAGAAGCAACTTCATAAAAAAAAAGAAAAAAAAAAAGTAGGTATTGAAGTGGTCGGGGCGTAGCTGATTAGAGAATAAAAGAATAAAATATTGAATTTAGGCAAGGCCAAGTGTTGGGACCTAAGAGGTCATTCAGCGCTGAAACGGAAATTGACTGTAGAACTGAAATAGAATTTAGGCCAAAGGTCATTCAGCGCTAAGAAGGAACTGAGAGTGAAAAGGTCTGGAAGGTGTAACAGGATGAAAACCTCAAAGCAGTTACACTACGAAGCAAGTGTTAGGATTAGGAAGAACGAGAATGTGAACGGAGGTGCAGTAAAAGTAACGAAAGGGGTTGCAACTAGAATCCGAAGGGACGCTGCAAAGAGCTTTTTAAAGTAATACTTACAGTGCACCGCATGAGTTGCACTGATGGCATTAGCCTCTCTACGGAGGGTCGTCATTGACGAACAAATATATTTAAGAAATCCACTGACACATTCGGAGCATGACGCTCTGAAATTGTAGTATGTTGATTCCTTAAATACATAATTTTGTTACCCAATTGTGGAAGCTTTTCAAGTTTCAAAGTTCGATAGTGATCTGTTATTATAGTATCATTCGTGAAGCCTACACATTCTTATGGAATCAGACAACGCGGACAACATCTACGGAAATAAAAACGCTCCCCGTTTTTGTTTTTGAAGTAAAAACAAAAAAAAAAAAAAAAACACTGGAAACAAAATACAAGACAAACAAACAATTCAAAAAAAAAAAAACACTGTGAAATAACCAAACAAAACAAAAAAAACTGAACAAATACAAGACAACACATTTAAAAAAAAACACTGAAATAAAAAAAAAAAAACGGAACAAATACAAGACAGACACATTTAAAAAAACACTGTGAAATAACAAAACAAAAAAAAAAAACTGAACAAATACAAGACAAACACATTTAAAAAAAACACTGAAATAACAAAAAAAAAAAAAAAAAAAAAAAAAAAACTGAACAAATACAAGACAGACACATTTAAAAACCCAGGAAAAAAACGAAACACAAGACAAACACACACAAAAAAAACACTGAATCAACTTCCTGTTGCAGAATTAAGAGCAAACCTGCTGTTGAGATATTCAGGAATGCAAGAGATGTAAAAGGGAATCATTTTGCGAGGAATGTTAAGCCTGGAAAAACCAATGATTATATTTATCTTTATATTTTACTAGGTGTATATATATATATATATATTATATATATATATATATACAGTTTTTCATCAGTACCTGTAACATGGGAATGAGATGTACGTATTAACCTCCACGAGGGAGAATTTCCATTAAATTCACCAGAGACGATGAGTGATTATTATTTATAGTTTTCATAACGATTTTGAATAATGTACAACCTCCCCAACTCACATCCTCCCCAATAAAGAATATAGTTGGACAACTCCAAAACTGAAGAACCAAAAGGAATAATAATTAAAAAAAAAAAAAAAGTCTTTTACAAGAAAACCATAAATGTGTTTCAGAGTCCATAATGGATATGGAAATGAAAAAATTAAAGCGAAAAAGAGACCACAAACATACATAAACACACAATATATATAAATATATATCTATCTTATATATATATATATATATATATATATATACATATATTTTACATATACATATATAAATATATACACTACTTAGATATATATATATATATATATATATATATATATATATATATATATATATAATGTGTGTGTGTACTACGTATAAACTTAGGAATATTATGTATCTGTGTGTGTGTGTGTGCGTGTGTGTGTGTGCATAAACGTATGAAACACGTATTTAACTTCATTCTTTACTATGAATGAAAATTCTCACTACTGTAACACTAAAACATTTTTATTTATATATAACCCCCCACCGAAGTAGAAATCCTAAACTCTAACACTGATGATTCAACACAGAAAGCTACGAGTTGTGAGCCAACAGCAGATAATGAGCAATAAAGAACTTGACGACGCAACTTACGATTCGACCGACGATGGTAAATAGGAATTTGAACGGTCATTTCTCTCTTTGGTGGCTCCAGCGCCTTCGTCTCCCGCCAAGGCTAAGAGAAACTCCGAAATATTTAGGAGATCATAGGTGGCTATATATTAATATAACTTTGTTTTGGATCTATATATATATAGATATATATACTATATATATATATATATATATATATATATTTATATATATATATGCACTCACTCACACACACACACACACACACACACACACACACACACACACACATATATATATATATATATATATATATATATATATATATATATATATATATATATATACAATTTATCAAATTTAATATATATATAAATATAAATATATATATATATATATATATATATATATATATATATGGTGTGTGTGTGTGTGTGTGTGTGTGTTGTGTGTGTGAGTGAGTGCATAATATTAAAGAAATATATATTACATATATAAATAATTAGAATATCATATACTAATATATATATATATTATATTATTATATATATATAATGGTTTGCTTTACATACAATACATACTAGCATACAAAGATATACTCACAAAATAATGCAATACTGCTTACATCAGTCCAGTACCTACTATTCACATTGTGAGCAGTATATTAAATAACGTAAACGTGCAAATGAAAAAATATCTAAAATCAAATATGAACGCAATTTGGGAGTGCAATAGTTTTTCTTTTCATTTGAAATTTATCTTGATATAACATTCTATGTTCTAGTGACTCTTTTAATCGTTTAAACGGAAGACTATATTAGAACAACTCCCATTGTAAGGAGGCTGTGTTTACAAAGTATATTAAATATCTGGTATGACTTCCATTTATACGAATTCTTCGATATGAGAAAGTGATATAGACACAAAATGTATACTAAAAGATCGGAAGCACATGACTTTTATATTTACGTATGCGTTATTTTCCTTCTGATTTTACGGGTTTGCAGTTCGGAACTGGAAAATATTGACGTATAATTTGGCCTGGAAGCCGATGACTTGGAAAAATGTAATGCGCTCCATCGGACTGTAAAAACTTCCATTACTGGATAATTTGCATCTGGATAAGGATATTTATTCACACACACACACACACACAACATACACACACACACACACACACACACACACATATATACATATATATATATATATATATATATATATCTAATAAAAGGAGCCCATAAAAACACCAAAATGTAGAGAGAAAAGTACTATATTTCAGAGACTGTGTCTCTCTCTTCAGGTATATGAATGAGAAAAGTTTACAGAAAAGGTGGTATTATACCAAGAGATTCGTCCACAAGTAAGCCAATTTAGGTCACCCCCGCTGATAATCTTCCTTTAATTTAATCTTCTTAAGCGTTGGTTTGAATGAACACTGCGTCGACGATGTCCGATGTCCATTTCCTTTTGAGATGTTCATTACCTGCTTCTCTTTTATTAAGGAACCGATTCCATCATTTGACTCTTGTACCGGCAGTTGCTGCTATAAATTACACGTGACATATTCCAGTTTATTCTTATGGTAGTTCATTTATAATGATTGAAAATAGCCGAGTTCTGTTGTCCATACCTAACTGACCGTTTGTGTTGTATTAATCTCTGGGGAAGTGATTTACCTGTAAATCCGATGTAAGATTGGTCACAGTCCTGGCATGGGATCTCATATACCCCAGAGTCTTTGGGCGGTGTCTTTTGTTGGACGTTAATCAGGGATTTGGCTAAGGTATTTGGGTAGGTAAATGCAAAAGGGTTGGATTTCCAAGGTTGTGAGTTACTCTCTTAATCGTCTCCAGGTGGGGAATTTTTATTTTATTGTTGGGTTGGGGTGTCTCTGGTACTTGTCTTTAGGGGGTCGGTAGAAAATTACGTTTGCTTTTTGAATTGCTTTCTCAATTATATGTCAGGATACATTAAAGATGAGAGAGAGACAGCAGTCTCTGAAATATAGTACTTTTCTCTCTACATTTTGGTGTTTTTATGGGCTCCTTTTATTAGATGGAATTCTGTTGTTACAGAACACTTTTACCAGTCATATATATATATATATATATATATATATATATATATATATATATATATATATATATATATATATATACTACATATATATATATATATATATACACACAAAATTATACATATATATATACATGTATATATATGTGTGTATGTATATGTATACGTAATATACATATATATATATATATATATATATATATATATATATATATATATATATATGCATATGTATGTGTGTGTGTTTGCGTGTGTGTGTGTGTGTGTGTGTGTGTTTGAGTGTGTTTAAGTAATTTTGTGTAAACTTGCGTGGGTTTAAATCGACAGAAAACAAACAACCAAAATAAAAAACAAATTTAAAAAAAACACCCAAAACATCCAGGTGACGTCGCATCCCCCAAACCGTATACTTTTAAGGAAACTTAACGACATCCCTCCCCTCGTGATTATGAGACTCACAAGAGTATATATTAATAACGCGGTTTCCCAGATGCCGCCCTTCCAAGACCGCCAAAAAAATGGGCTATAACCACCGCTGCCGCCGCCGCTCCCATACCGCCGACACCACACCACCAATACAGTAGCCTTCACATAGCAAGAAATTCACTTTCAAGATCGCATACCTTCTCGAACGAGATTCGACGATAACTTGAGCGATTCAGAGCGATGCTCTTGTTTACATTTGAACGGAGCCCCGCCTAGTAACGCAAGCATGTTTTTTTTTTTTTTTGAGAGAGAGAGAGATGATCGACTTGATTTTTGTCACACAGCGGAGCCAGTAAGGTCATTTTCCTGACGAGAGAATAAGTATTTGGTGGGGGAAAAACATCTATATTCGTAGGTGCACCCAGTTCCTCTACACACGTAAATATATATATATATATTTTATATGAAACGTTTTTCTTAGAAAATGCCCAACAGTTTCGTCCTACAATGGACCTCTTCTTGGACCGTTTATTAATAAACGCTCCATGGAGAGGTCCAATGGAAGACGAAACTGTTGAGCATTTTCTAAGGAAAACTTTTCATTTTCCTATGTGGAATACGATTGAATTAACATATCTTTGTGCCTAAGAAAATTACCAGTACTATATATATATATATATATATATATATATATATATATATATATATATATATATATATATATATATATATATATCCATATATATATATATATATATATATGTATATATATATATATATATATATATATATATATATATATATAAACGCAACTAGATACAAGGAAACTCTATGAAACGGCAATCTCGCACATAAAAATCCTATGATTAGGGAAACATTGACAGCTAATAATCAGATATCATTGGATGGGGTTCATGAAACATAACGGAAAAAGATTAATCTTTTCTTAGACAAATTAAAACTAAAAACGGCTAGATATTCATCGTTTAAAAGTAACGTATACTACGGATGATCACCATAAATCATGATCACTATCCTTTTACAACAAAAAATAAGTATGGAAATCTCCTCTTATTAAATGTAATTATATAATTCTCTACTTCAGCATACATAAATTCGATATTTCCTGTACGGAAAAAATTAATTATGTGGAAACCTCATACATTAAGGGAATATCAATTAAGCCACATTCAGTAAACTTTATAATCCCCTTTGGAGAAGGAAGTCAAACAAAAGATTTTCTCACTTTACAATAATATTTACCCAGTCATGATAATAATAATAATAATAATAATAATAATAATAATAATAATAATAATAATAATCATAGGAGCACTAGGCACGATCCCAAGATCCCTGAAAAGGAATCTAGAAAAACTAGAGGCTGAAGTAGCTCCAGGACTCATGCAGAAGAGTGTGATCCTAGAAACGGCACACATAGTAAGAAAAGTGATGGACTCCTAAGGAGGCAGGATGCAACCCGGAACCCCACACTATAAATACCACCCAGTCGAATTGGAGGACTGTGATAGAGCAAAAAAAAAATAATAATAATAATAATAATAATAATTGCAAGAAATCTCAATTACGAGGGCACAAGCCATGTTCTTTGAGGTCCATAGTAATTTACTTATGGTAGCAGAACAGAGGAGAGAAGGTTGGATGCTTTTGAGATGAAGCTGCTGAGGAGGATACTTGGCATTAAATGGGACGATTATGTTAGGAATGAAGACATCAGGATGAAATTGAGGCCAATGGGCAGTCAGTATCAGGCTGAAGAGGGGAAGGCTGAAATGGTTTGGACATGTTGAGAGGATGGATGGGAATAGAGACCCCAGGAGAGCACTGAGAGCAATACAAATAGAAAGAAGACCGCTGGGGAGACCAAGAACGAGGTGGATAGACAAGACAGGGATCTTGAGGATGAAATCCAGAACCCAGAGGAAGCGAGGGAAATGGCTCGGGATAGTGACAGAAAGAGGAACTGTATCAGCCTTATGCCACTGGCCAGTGGCAGGAAGATAAAGTCAAGTAAAGTAAGTAGCAGCGGTAACATTTTATATAACTATATAAAAGTTTTCGAACACTACCTTGGGTTCATCTTCAGGCAAAAGCTTTTATATAGTCTCAGAAAATGTTACTACTGCTACCATCAGCATATTATTTTGGACCTCAAAAAACAACAACAACAACTACAATAATAATAATAATAATAATAATAATAATAATAATAATAATAATAATAATAATACATTATATTTTGTGAAAAACACCGAGCATCGAATGAGGAACGCCTAAACAGAAGATAAACATAAGCCCGAACACTTTGGAATCAATACACAGCGATGGAAACGCTCCTTCAGTCATATTAATAATCATGTGCACCTCCTTGGAGAAGGAAGTGAATAAAGATGAGATCCTACGGAAGGATCAGAATAAAGAGACCTTACCATTCACTTCCTTTTCGTAATGAGACTGACACCACCGGATTACGATAAGAGTAGCTTCAGGTAATGGAATAATTACAATGAAAGTAGCTTAGGGGAAGACAGTCACTGATCGACTTTTGATGCCAAAAAGAACAGGAAAAAATGCGTCGCTTGCTGGGTTTTGAAAAAAAGCTATCAATTTACAACAAAAATAGCATGTGGAAAGGTAGTCACTTGTTAACTTTGATACTATCAGATTTCTATAAAAGGAGCGTGAAAAAAGGTGGCCACTGCCCGCCCGCTGTTGATACAATCAAATTACAATAAAGTAGCATACGGCCAAGTAGTCACATATTGAATTTTCATAAAAGTAGCACGAACAAAAGCAGTAAATTACTTGCTTTTGAGGCTATCAAATCACAATTAAAAGCGGCAAAAGTAGCAATTAAATTACAGCAGTGACTTGATGCATAGAAGTAAGTTATGTACCTTTGATTCATATGTTTCAACTTAAGCAAAAATTTATAACAATAGAGAACATGAAAAGTAATAAACATGAAATTCTAAATTTTATCAAGAAAAATCTAAAAATATGAATATTTTTAGAACGACCATTTTCTGGGATATTATGACCAAGATTTTTAGTAATTTGTATTTTCGTAACATACATACCCGAGGTCTTTACGTATGAAAATACGCAAATCTAAATGTTTAACTTATAATAAACCAGAACAAGTTAATAAATCTATAAAATCTAAATGTTTAACTTTTAACAAACCAGAAAAATTAAGACACCTATACAAATCTAAATGTATAATTTATGACAACGCAGAAAAAACTAATAAATCTATAAAAATCTAAACGTATAACTTTTAATAAACCAGAAAAAATTAAGAAACCTATAAAAATCTAAATGTATAATTCATAATAACGCATAAAAAGCTAATAAATCTATAAAAATCTAAACGTATACCTTATAATAAAGCATAAAAAATTAATAAACCTATAAAAATTTAAATGTATAGCTATTAATAAACGAAAAGAAATTAATGAATCTATAAAAATCTAAAGGTTTAACTTATAATAAAACAATAAATTAATAAGTCTATGAAAATCTAAATGTATATAACTTAATAATAAACCAGAAAAAAATTAATAAATCTATAAAATCTAAATGTATATAACTTAATAATAAACCAGAAAAAAATTAATAAATCTATAAAATCTAAATGTATTTAACTTAATAATAAACCAGAGAAGGTTAATAAATCTATAACAAATTTAAATGCATAACTTGTAGTAATCCAAAGCAATTGTGAAAATTATAAAACTAAATGCATAGCTTGTACTAAAGCAGAAAAATACTGATAAAAAAATTAAATGCATAACTTGAAAGAAACACGAAAAAAGCTAAAAATAAAACAAAATAAAAAATCTAAAAGTATACCTCTAAAAAAACCGTGACCACCAACGGAGATCATAAAACAACACGCCCTGCATTTGATTGCTGGGTGTGTTTGTTTGTGCTTTTGATAATTGGGTGGGTTTGTTGGTGCTTCGTGGTCCAGTGGACTGAATCGCAAAAGGGAAATTGATGTAATGATGCAGACAAGTGCATGTCAAACACAGTGGAATTGACCAACTGTAATCAGGTTACATTTGCAAATCACGTCAGTACACTTATTTGATGGTTCGTAAATCATTTCCTGGAATATTAGGATTAAGTTATTTGCAGTATGAAAATTGAATTGTCATTGAAATCTATGAGTTTTCAATGACGTATGTCCATTTTCAATTGATTTGGTTCTGTACCTGTTATCTATTTGGTGATTTATAAATAGCCCAGAGTGTGTTCGTAAAAAATAATAAAATTTGTTTGAATTACGAAAAAATGAAGCACCAATGATAATTCCACCAAGTTAAAAGGGTTTGTTCTCTTTAATGGCTGAAAGTATTATACTTAAAAGGAACTTTTCTTTTTAAGGTTTTGAAAGTACTAAACTTAAAGTAACTTTTCTTTTTTAATGTTTTGAAAGTATCAAACTTAAAGTAACGTTTCTTTTTAATGTTTTGAAAGTACCAAACTTCAAGTAACGTTCCTTATTATTGTTTTGAAGTTACCAAACTTCAAGTAACGTTCCTTATTATTGTTTTGAAAGTACCAAACTTCAAGTAACGTTCCTTATCATTGTTTTGAAAGTACCAAACATGAAGTAACGTTTCTTTTTAATGTTTTGAAAGTACCAAACTTAATGTAACGTTTCTTTTTAATGATTTGAAAGTACTAAACTTAAAGTAACGTTTCTTTTTAATTATTCGAAAGTACCAAACTTAACGTAACTTTTCTTTTTAATGATTTGAAAGTACCAAACATAAAGTAACGTTTCTTTTTATTATTTTGAAAGTACCAAACTTAAAAGGAGCTTTTCTTTTTAATGATCAGAAAGTACTAAACTTGTAAGGAATTTTTCCTTTTCACGACTAAAAGTATTATCTTAAAAGGCATTTTTCTTTTAAATGTTTGAAAGTACAGCTAAATTTACTCGTAATAAAATATCAACCTCAATTAAAAAGAGAATTAACAATGATTGAAATATGGGTATTTCAAAGACATGAATGAATCTGGGTATTTTCATGACATACCTACAGAACTAAACGACCGTACCTTCAACATAGCAATTATAAACAAATCACATACTTCTTGCGTAATCGACTTACCTCCTGGATCATAAACGGACCATTGATCACGTGACCATCCAAGAATAGGCGAGATAAACCAAGAGATAAATTATCGTTAATCGTTAACGACTTGGGTCAGTGGGGCGGGGTTTCGTGAGCTGGCCATGAGCCACCAAGTATATATGACCAGAACAGAAGAGGACCACTGCACATCGTAAGTGGGGAGCCATGAATTCTAAGGTAAGCACAGGGTGGCCACAGTGACGACGACATCGACGAGAGAGAGAGAGAGAGAGAGAGAGAGAGAGAGAGAGAGAGAGAGATAATTTCATCTTAAGTAAATGTGTTAGCTTACAAAATGCTGTCATCCGACCACTAAAGATTACAGTATCATAAAAAAGAAATGCAATTTTTGTGTATACAAATGTGTACACATATATTATATATAATATATATGTATATACATACATACATATATATAATATATATATATATATATATGCTTGTGTATGATTTATATGTGTATCTATATACATATACATATGAATATACATATTTACATATATATGTGTGTGTGTGTGTGTGCGTGTGTGTGTGTGTGTGGGCATATCCATGAACAGAAGTTTACAAACATATGTATTGCATATGTTTACTAACAATCCACCATATAGTACAATGCATGCACTACTCAATTAGTAATGAGCACACAAGAAAACCTTTGCCTGAATATGAGAGTAACTATTTATAAGGAATATGAATACCCGAACATATTTGCACGCAGCATGTACAGTGACGATGCACACACTGCATATGATTAATTACATCTGTTTACAAACGATGTGGGATTTCCCTCCCAACTTACATGATTCATTATATATATATATATATATATATATATATATATATATAATATATATATATATATATATATATATATATATATATATGATATGTGTGTGTGTGTGTGTGTGTATATATATATATGATACATACATATATGTGTATATATATGTATACACACACACCACACACACACATATATATATATATATATATATATATATATATATATATATATATATATATATATATATATATATATATATATTATATATATATATTCGGCGGTAAAAAAGTGCAGTGATACGTTACTTGTCTCGAGGTTCTGTATAAATAACATGTATGTATGTGTATGCATGTATGTATATATATATATATATATATATATATAGATATATATATAATACATACATACATACACAAGTTGCAAGATAATTATTTATACAGAACTTCGAGACAAGTCACGCATCACTGAACTCTTTCTCCGCAGATTATAAAATCTGCACGCGTTTTTAGAGGCCCGCGCAACTCCAAAACCATTCGAAGAATATTGTCTACTTTTCATGACGCGACACTGTGACATCTTAATATTTCTACAACCTCTCGATTTACTCAGTGTTTTTTTTTTGGACACATCCGTCACTACGAGCTTCGAACCAAGAGGAAAATGCTGATGAGGAAACACTACAAGCGGTGTCACACGGACGATTTTTTTTTTTTTTCTCGTTTTTCGGATCCCTGATGCCATGTAGAAAAGTGGCACAAAGTGACGTACTTGTGTCACATGGAGAGATTCGTCGTTGCCATAAACAAGTTATTGTTTTCCTCTTCCAGAACGGGAACTATACGCATTTAATCAGTTAATTTACTTCAATTTCCTCGCTTGTTACCATCCATCTCTTACACATATTCATCATTTTCAACGTTACATTTCAGAGGTCGTTGCTAATTATAAATCCGTGATTTTGTCTTCCCTCATTGCATTAAATTTCCCATCTCTCTCTCTATCTCTCTCTCTCTCTCTCTCTCTCTCTCTCTCTCTCTCCTAAATTTTCGTCGTTGCATTAAATCTCTCTCTCTACTCATTTTTCCTCCTTGCGTTTAATTTATCTCTCTCTCTCTCTCTCTCTCTCTCTCTCTCTCTCTCTCTCTATTAATTTTTCCTCGTTGCATTAAATTTATCTCTCTCTCTCTCTCCTCTCTCTCTCTCTCTCTCTCTCTCCTGTAGATTTTAACTTGCGGCAGATGTATGCCACATGTCTAGTCTATAGATATAATGAATATAAGTGAAACCTGGTATTCCCAAGAGACTGGGAATGATGATCAAATAAAAGGGTTCCAAACTTATAGATCAGATAGAAAAAATAGGAATCAAGGGGGAACCGCAATATATGGGAAAGACAAAAAACAAGGAAAAATATATGAGAAATATAGTAACTCAGAATGTGAACTAATAGCGGTAGAATTTGAATCTGAAAAATTGATGAACATAGTAATATATAGACCTCCTAATACTAAAGAGTTTGACTTAATAATTGAAAAATTGGATGATATATGTAGAAATCACAAGGACTGGACTATTCTCCTATCTGGTGACTTCAACTTTCCTTTCGTAGAATGGAAAGAACGAAAAGGAGACTGTGGTTGTACTTATACATATAAAAAAGAGAGTAATAGTAGTGCAGAAGATAAGAGGCAATTTGAAAAGCTACTAGATATGCTACTAGAATACAACATTCAACAAATAAATCACCTGCCAACAAGAAAGGAAAATACTTTAGACCTAGTATTTGTGAACGAGATGCATTATGTTAAAGAAATAATAGTTTATAATGCGGAGTATTTCAGATCATAATGTCATAGAATTAACAGTTTCATTCCAAAGCAAGTGAAAATAGAGATAAGCAAGAAATGAAAAAGTGGGAAGGATATGGAAAATACAACTTCTACAGTAAAAATATAAATGGTCAGAAATTAATGAAGAATTAAACAAAGATTGGGATAACATTTTCGTTAAGTAGGGTGAATTACATAAAAGGGTAAATACGGAGATATTATATATATTGGAGAAATAGTGGATAAATATATACCGAAGAAGAAAAGTAAACATCATTCATGCATACCAAGAGACAGAAGGATCTTGTTCCAGAAAATCAGAAAGTGGAAAAAAGGTCTTGCAAAAGAAAAAAAATGCATGGAAAGCTATAGAACTAAAAAGTAAGATAGAAAATGCAGAACAAAAGATTATACAATCAAAAGAAAATGAAAAACGGGACTTGGAAGAAAAAACCCTATTAAATATCAAGCAAAACCCCAAACTATTATACTCATATGCGAAGAAGATGAATAAAAGAATAGAAATAGGCCCTCTGAGAATTGAAGGGAGATTAACGAATGAAAAAAAGGAAATTTGCAACATACTGGCAGAACGATATAAGAGAGAATTCACCCCTAGAATAGATAATGAAGATAATGATATAGAAGTAAGGGACGAAAATAGTGAATATTTAGCTGACATAGAAATTAATGAAGCTGATATTGTGCAGGCAATTAATGAAATTAAAAATGGAGCTGCTGCAGGGCCGGATGGAGTCCCTGCTATTTTGTTAAAGAAAGTAGTTCATTCTATCGCAAAGCCACTTGCAATATTATTAAGACAAAGTGTAGATACAGGCAAGATTTATGATGAGCACAAATTAGCATATATCACCCCTACTTTCAAAAGTGGATCAAGACTAGAGGCAAGTAATTATAGGCCTGTGAGTCTAACATCACATATTATGAAAGTGTATGAAAGGGTAATGAAGAAAAATATTATGAAACATTTAATAAAAAATAATTTGTTTAATATAGGACAACACGGTTTCGTACCCGGAAAAAGTACACAAACCCAACTGTTAGTCCACCGTGAGAACATATTCAAAAATATGAAAAGCGGAAATGAAACAGATGTGGTTTATCTAGACTTTGCAAAAGCTTTTGACAAAGTAGACCATAATATATTAGCAAAGAAAATTAGAAAACACAAAGATCGTAGATAAAGTAGGAAGATGGTTAAAAGAATTTTTACACAACAGAAAACAGATAGTTATTGCAAACGATGAGAAATCGGATGAAACCAAGATAATATCATAATAACTGTTTGTTATTATGATTGAAGACATAGACAGTAATGTTAAGGATTCGGTAGTGAGTAGTTTCGCTGATGACACAAGAATAAGTAGAGAAATTACTTGTGATGAAGATAGGAACGCTCTACAAAGAGACCTTAACAAAGTATATGATTGGGCAGAGGTAAATAGGATGGTATTTAACTCTGATAAATTTGAATCAATAAATTATGGAGACAGAGAAGGAAAGCTATATGCATATAGGAGACCTAATAATGAGACAATCACAAATAAGGAAGCAGTTAAAGACCTTGGTGTGATGATGAATAGGAACATGTTATGCAATGATCAAATAGCCATTCTGTTGGCAAAATGTAAAGCAAAAATGGGAATGTTGTTACGGCACTTCAAAACAAGAAAAAGCTGAAACACATGATTATGCTTTATAAAACATATGTTCGTAGGTCCACTTGAATATTGCAATATGATATGGTACCCACACTATCAAAAGGATATTGCACAAATAGAGAGTGTACAAAGGTCCTTTACAGCTAGAATAGAAGAAGTTAAGGACCTAGACTACTGGGAAAGACTACAATCCTTAAAATTATATAGTCTAGAAAGGAGAAGAGAACGCTACATGATAATTCAGGCATGGAAACAGATAGAAGGAATAACAGAAAATATCATGGAACTAAAAATATCAGAAAGAGCAAGCAGAGGTAGATTAATAGTGCCCAAAACTATACCAGGAAAAATAAGGAAAGCACACAGAACATTAATCCACTACGCACCAGCATCGATAATGCAGCGTCTATTCAATGTGTTGCCAGCTCATCTGAGGAATATATCAGGAGTGAGCGTAGATGTGTTTAAGAATAAGCTCGACAAATATCTAAACTGCATCCCAGACCATCCAAGATTGGAAGATGCAAAATATACCGGAAGATGTACTAGCAACTCTCTGGTAGACATTAGAGGCGCCTCACACTGAGGGACCTGGGGCAACCCGAACGAAATGTAAGGTCTGTAAGGTATGTAAGGTAAGGTATTTAGCTAAGCCTATTATGTTCATTATAGAATAACTCCGTTCCTAGAATACATTACTCAGTAGTAAACACTAATCATACTGCCATTGTGATAATTTATTCAGCTTTTCTGTCACTTGAGGTAAAAATGCTCGAAAGCCTTTTTATCTCTATTCGTCCTACGTAAAGTTAGATGTAGATTTCTCTACGATAACTTCTTTTTATCAGGTGATTTTGCTGTGTTATTTGGCGGCTGTAGCCTCAGCCACCCCTGACAGACCAGGCTACGGGTACCCTGCCCCTCCACACCCCTATGGTCCTCCAGAACCATCCTACCATCCTCCCGAGCCATCCTATCACGCCCCCCCTCCGAAGCCTTCCTACCATGCTCCCGAACCATCGTATCATGCTCCAGCTCCATCTTACCATGCTCCTGCTCCTTCTTATGACGTGAGTATCTCTTCTAATTTCACCTTCAAAACTTAATTAATTCTGTGACTAAATCTCACAAAGGTCACCTACGGTCACTGAACTAAATCTTCGCAAAGGTCACCTAGGGTCACTGAACTAAGTCTACGCAAGGGTCACTTCACCAAATCTTCACAAAGCTCACCTAAGGTCTCTTTATCTAAATCTTCACGAAGGTCACCTAAAGTCTTTTAACTAAATCTTCGCAAAGGTCATTTAATTAAATCTTCACAAAGATCACCTAAGGTCGCTGAACTAAATATTCACTAAAATTCATCTTACATTTCCCTTACAAAGCTATTTTCAGGTCAGTAATGACAATCTCTTCGTGAATTCTCAGAGATGATTATTACACACCTAACCGGAAGTTGACCATCATAGGGCACTGACCTTATTCCGATAAATAACCATAAAAGCAGTACTTAAAACGGGAATAAGGATACATCTCGATCATGAACAGGCATCAATATCAGTCAGGAATAAAAGTACATCTTAAGGTATACAAACATCATTATCAGAAATACAGTGTATGTTGATCAGATATACAAAGTTACTTTGATAAAAATGACAAATGCTCGTACATCTTAACAGAAAATGCGCTTCAGAGGATGATGAATAACAGTTATCAAGATTCTTACTTCTTTTCTCTCGTTTCTATGAAAGTGGCCGCAAGCATTTTTTACTTTTCTATAAAATAAAACAGCTGAGATTGCTTTGTCTATCCGTCCGCACTTTTTCTGCCGTCCGTCCTCAGATCTTAAAAACTGCTGAGGCTAGAGGGCTGCAAATTGGTATGTTAATCATCCACCCTCCGACTATCAAACATTCAAACATAACAAACTGCAGCCCTCCAGTCTCAGTAGTTTTTATTTTACTTTTAAAGTTAGCCAAGATCGTGCGTCCGGCACCGCTAAATGTGCCTACAACGCAGGCCACTACCGGGCTATGGCTGAAAGTTTCATGGTCTGCGGCTGAGAGTTTTATGGGTCGTGACTAAGAGTTTCCTACAGAATCATACGCTGCAGAGAATCTTCGGCGCATTTTTTACTTGTTATATATCGGAATAAAAAAAAATAAGCTTACGAATTAACCATAATTCACCGCAAGAACGAATCCATCTCAAGAAAATCACTCAAAATCACCGACTTGCATTTAATTTTTTACGAGAAATTCCCGTATTAGCGAAATCTGCAACGTGTTCGACTACATTAGTATTTCTAAAATAATGATAAATGTATTAATCGTCAAGAATTCCTCCTTCTCTAGAATTCTGATTACTTGATGCTCAATTTTACTTGTTAACGATTTAATTTTCAATTTTCTATGCTGATGATTTAATGCTTAATTTCAAATGTTGATGATTTAATGCTTAATTTCAAATGTTTGAATGGATTTAAATACTTTAATTTCAAAGTTTTGATGATTTAATGCTTAATTTCAAATGTTGATGATTTAATACTTAATTTCAAATGTTGATGATTTAATGCTTAATTTCAAATGTTGATGATTTAATGCTAAATTTCAAATGTTGATGATTTAATACTTAATTTCAAATGTTGATGATTTAATGCTTAATTTCAAATGTTGATGATTTAATACTTAATTTCAAATGTTGATGATTTAATGCCTAATTTCAAATGTTGATAATTTAATGCTTAATTTCAAATGTTGTGATTAAAATGCTTTAATTTCAACAAATGTTGATGATTTCATGCTAAATTTCAAATGTGAGATTTATACTTAATGCAAATGTTGATGATTTAATGCTAATTTCAAATGTTGATGATTTAATACTTAATTTCAAATGTTGAAATGATTAAGCCTAAATTTCAAATGTGATAATTTAATGCTTAATTTCAAAGTTGGATGATTTAATAAACAAATAATGGCAAATGTTGATGATTAATTCGCCTAAAGTTTTTCAAATGTTGATGATTTAATGCTTAATTTCAAATGTTGATGATTTAATGCTTAATTTCAAATGTTGATGATTTAATGCTTAATTTCAAATGTGGCTGATTTAATGCCTAGTTTCAAATGTTGATGATTTAATACTTAATGTTTCAAATGTTGATGATTTAATGCTTAATTTCAAATGTTGATGATTTAATACTTAATGTCAAATGTTGATGATTTAATGCTTAATTTCAAATGTTGATGATTTAATACTTAATTTGGATCCGCGTACAATATCCTGAAAAGAGGCTTTTCTGATTCCCTTAAAATTAAAGGTCCGTTTGTTTTCCCCTTAAAATCAAAGAGGAAAACTTTAGCGTCTACTATTCTCTCTCTCTCTCTCTCTCTCTCTCTCTCTCTCTCTCTCTCTCTCTCTTAAAATGCTCTCCTTAATATCTCATCTGGGGGAAAGGGGCTTTTCTGCTTCCCTTGAAATTAAAGGTCTTTTTGTTTTTCCGTTAAAATTAAAAAGAAAAAACTTGAGCGTTTACTATTCTCTCTCTCTCTCTCTCCAAGGTGACTGGTTTGTTTCTGCCACTGATTACCAAACACCCGAAGTTACAGAATTCTCTAATCTCTTCCTTCCACACACACTCTCTCTCTCTCCCCACCTGCAGAAGGGAATGCCCTTCGACTTCGCTTACGCAGTCGTCGATCCCTACAACGGCCTCGACTACGGCCACAACTCCAACTCCGACGGGAATGTGGTGACGGGAGAGTACCGAGTCCTCCTCCCCGACGGTCGCACCCAGATCGTCTCTTACACCGCCGACCACTACAACGGGTACCAGGCGACCGTCCGGTATGAGGGAGAGGCCCAGTACCCGGAACCCCAGTACTACAAGCCCGCCCCTAAATACCCAGCTCCCGCATACCCTGCTCCAGCGCCTGCCTACGGACCTCCAGCTCCCTCCTACGAGAAGCCCAAGCCCATCTACCCATCCCCCCACTACTAGGACCCGAGAGCTTTCGTTAGGTTTAAGGCGTTATTTATTTAGAAATATATTAGAGAGCATTTGGTCTTTTCTTTCATTGGTTCCTTGGTTTGGTCAGACAGTGATTGCACTTGGGCGTTTTGTATATGTACACGTATATGTATGTATATATACATATCCATATATAGATACACACAGACACAGACACACACACACACACACACACACACACATATATATATATATCATATATATATATATATATATATATATATATATATATATTACGAAAGTTTGGATTACGAAAATTTGGAATATGAATTACGAAAGTTTGGAACGTGATAAATCCATAAATAAAGGTATAAGCCACGAGGGAAAAAAAATAAACAACGGAGTTTCCGCAAGATCTTTCGACGTTCAAACATCCTTTACTTAGCAGATGAACTTAGCAGTTCATCTGCTAAGTAAATGACGTTTGAACGTCGAAAGATCTTGCGGAAACTCCGTTGTTTATTTTTTTTCCTCGTGGCTTATACCTTTATATATAAACATAATTAGTATATATATGTGTGTAACTAGAAAACAACCACTTATTTTATTTTCCAGTGATAATGATGGTCATAACAATGAGAGTTTTAATAATGAAAATGTCATTCTCTGCAACGACCTGAACAGTACTAATAACACCAAGAGTAATGTTCTCTCTCTCCTCTCTCTCTCTCTCTCTCTCTCGCCCTTCCTCCCTCTCTCGTCTCTCTCTCTCTCTCCTCTCTAGTAGCAACGAAGGAGAAATTCATTCATAAAGCAAGAAGTTTCTCAGTGTGCTCAGATATTTATGCCAACAAGCAACAGCATTAACACGACCAGTAATTACAGCAACAAAGATGAAGCAAATGTCCATAAAAAAAATACGAAATAAAAAAAAACAGACAGTACTTACAAACCAGAAATCTCTCCACTAGCGCAAGACTCCACAGCACAGACGGCAATTACTGCCAATCTTCGTGATGGAATAAGAAACCGTCCCTTTTCCATTACTGGGAAGTACTACGACGTCATTTTAAAAAACGACAAAAGGCCTCTTGTTCCTGCTGCGTCACAACGACACAGGCGAAATTGGCCAGTAGTCCTTATACATCCATCTTAATCCCCAGGGCTCTCATTACCCTGTCACTGAGATGCATATTACTCCGTCATTATCCATGCATCACAATGATCATTCATCCATCCTCCGGTGATTTCACACTTGCATGTTACTCGACACAGGAAGGATTGATGGATGGATGGCTGGATTGAGAGGGCGTTTCACTAGAGTACGAAGAAGCTAAGGAGGTGTAGTCGTTTGCGCTTGATTGACGATGGACATGCTTGTAAAACCTTTTCGTAAGAAATTCTTTTTTTATCGATGAGATAAAAAGGGAATCAGAAAAGCATTATGCATAAAATAATCTTTTTTATTCGAGGTACGCTGTAATCATCACTGCCGTGTGAATGATTAAATTAGATTTTTTTTTTTCCATTTCATAATAAAGACACCTCTCTCTCTCTCTCTCTCTCTCTCTCTCTCTCTCTCTCTCTGTGGCAATGACTTTTTGAACCTCCCATCTTCAGCCCCATGCAAATTGGGTGCCTTCTATTTGGAAGCTACAGAATGTTCTCTACAATCAATGTAAAACTTACGAAAGGTGATTTCTCCATTATACATCTTAGGCATATAAATCAACGCACTAGAGATACCTTAAATATAGGAATTTATTTTGTATATGTATATATATGAATATGTAAAGTATAAATATATATATATGTGTATATTTACATATATACATATAATACACATACATATAAGCATATGTTAACATATATATACCTACGTGTTATTTATGCGCGTGATCACGTGTAAATATGAGAATTATTGCATCACAATGCTAGAAAAAACTAGTAAACTAAAACTGCAGTAAAAAAAATAATCGTTACCGAACAACCTTCAAATTGAATCATGAGATTAATGAGCTGAGAAGCTGATGGACGACCTCAACAAATGAGATAACATAAAACACTGGCCTCATAAAGGCTGAATTGCCTATGCCGGTTCTGGCCTTGTCTCATTTCCTGAACTAGAGAGAGAGAGAGAGAGAGAGAGAGAGAGAAGAGAGAGAGAGAGAGAGAGTGGCTGAAGGGGAGGAGAGAAAACGAGCTTCTGTTGGTTTTTTGGTTAGCCGCTGGTTCTGTAATCAGTTCCACATAATGTTTAGGCACTGGCTGCTTCTTCTTGGTATTCGATGATGTTAGTTGTACAGTATTTACGCAACAGTGGTTATGTATGCAAATTATTTTTAAAGTCACTTACGAGTTACAGAGCGGTTTCACTAAATACAAACTGTGCTAATGATTAATAGCTCTCTCTCTCTCTCTCTCTCTCTCTCTCTCTCTCTCTCTCTCTCTCTCTCTATATATATATATATATATATATATATATATATATATATATATATATATATATATATATATATATATATATATATATATATATATATATATATATACCTATTACATCTAAAATGTGTGACATCTATATAAATGTAGCCATTTGGGTTTTCCCGCCATACATGTATGGGGCGAGTTTGCTGGCACTGGGTCTAACCCATCGATTCTGGGGGACATTCTCTCTCTCTCTCTCTCTCTCTCTCTCTCTCTCATCTCTCTCTCTCTCTATATATATATATATATATATATATATATATATACATATATATATATATATATATATATATATATATATATATATATATATATACGAATAAATATGAATGAACTTATCATTCCGTAGCCGCTCGAGAAAAGCGCTGTAATATATAATGTTCAATAATTAGTCTACAAATCTATAGTTATTCCTAGATGGAATGCTTCTGAATATAATTAAATAATTGGTATTTCCATGATTTAAATGTGCATGTTTGAGTGCACGGACAATTCTCAGAGGAAACAGATGCTAACTTTTAAGCTATCTTTTTTTCTTCTTTTTTTTTACCAATTTCAGATAATTCATTTGTACGCCTTACTTTCTTGTAACAATTTTGTGCTTTCTGGTAATCTAATGAATTTAGGCCAAAGACCAAGCACTGGGACCTATGAGGTCATTCAGCGCTGAAATGGAAATTGACAGTGAAAGGTCTGAAAGGTGTAACAGGGGGAAAACCTCAAAGCAGTTGCACTATGAATCATGTGTCAGGAGAGGGTGGAAGTAAGATGAAGACAGAGAATACGAACGGAGGCACAATAAAAGGAACTAAAGTGGTTGCAACTAGGGGGCCGAAGGCACGCTGCAAAGAACCTTAAGTATGCCTACAGTGCACCGAATAAGGTCCACTGATGGCATTACCCCCTACGGGGGTACCTGGTATGGAAAGGTCTGAAAACAAGTAGATGTTATGGCCTATGGCGGAAAAACGTTGCAAGTTTTGATATTCTGTACGGAATTCGTGGAAAATTGTAACACTTTCTGTTATTTCTTAGACTGCAAGGTTTATTAGGTGAAATCTGAAGGAGAAATATGAGCCAAACATGGTTCGTTAAGTAGTACTAAGTACTTCGTAAGCATATCGTGAAATTGACCCAGAACTGGCAACCACTTTAAATCGAGAGAATTTGGGGTTGAATTCGTGAGAATAAGGAAGAGGTTTCACACTTCTCCCCCTTTCACGAATTTTGTCCCCAATCGCACGAATCTCACCGCTACGATTTCGAAAACGAAGGAGATCGTTGGAGGATCGTTAAGAAATTCGTTAGAGTTGGTGTTACTCGCCGCGATTCAGAAGATATCATAACCATAAAAAATATTTAAAGTTATTTCAAGTAGCCACCGACTAAGAAAAAAATATAGATTACATACTTAGCCACCGACTGAAAAAACAAAGATTGCATAGGGGAGACCGGGGCTAGTTGGCTACAAGGGTAAGTTGGCACACTCAAAATAACTTAAAAGTTTACCAATAGATGACTCTAATACAGATACAGTGTAACTGCCACGTGGTTCCTCAGTTATCAGCAAAATTCTATGGTGATAGAATGTAGGAGCTCGAATTTATGAGACAAATTTTGATTTTGATGGTAGTAAGTAGATTTTTTTATCTTTCTGTTATTTGCTATAGCATTTATACATTCATGAAAGATTATTTTTCAGTTATAACATAGTTTTCCTTATGGTTTAAAGATTCTATACCATCAAAATTAATAATTCAAGGCTTCTTGGCGTGGATGGGGCAAGTTGGCACATGTGCAGACTTGCCTCACATTATTTGATAACAATAGTAAGCCTATTTATTTATATAATTTACGTTTTGTTTCTGGATTTTTGGAAGGATAATGAGATTAGTGTCCTATCATTTCCTCCAAATTGCTCTCACAAGTTGCAGCCCCTGGATGTTAGTGGTTACAGACCTCTGAAGAAATGTGTTAGCAGGGCATGTGATTCGTGGATGACTGTTAATCCAGGATCAAGTATGCCCATCTGTGACATTCCTAGTGAAGTTTCCTCGGCTTTACCTATAGCTGTCACTTATTCTGATGTTTTCAATGGGTTTAGGATTGCTGGACATTCCTGGTGAAGTTTCCTCGGCTTTACCTATAGCTGTCACTTATTCTGATGTTTTCAATGGGTTTAGGATTGCTGGAATTTCACCTTTGAATACAGACTATTTCAAGATTTTGATTTTACGGGTGCGTATGTAACAGATCGAGGGATGTCCGAAAAGACACATGGGCTTCAGATCAGTTATCAGCGTGATACAGAGTTTAAGAACTGCTCTTGTTGATTCAGAAGAAAGCTCAGCTGGAGACAGCCTATGTTTGGTAAGCCATGAGAGGTGTGGGTCCAGTGCAGGGCATGTAACATGTGGGAGCATGAAGACTACTGATGAAGATTTATTTGACACCTGCTACAATTAAAACTAGATGATGATCTGAAGTAATGCTAATGCCTTATATTTTGTGTTTTGGAAATTCAGGGGGTATTTTGCTATTTGATTTAAATGCAATGTAGTAATTTTCTTTTAATTATCAATGTGCCAACTTACCCCATATTGTGTGCCAACTTACTCCGTATACGGAGCAAATTGGCACGAAAAAGTTATTTTTTTCTAAAGCTTATTGTTACCTTATATTGAAAGCAAACAACAATTATTCTGATCTATGATAAAGAAGAATGAAAATGTTTGTTTTATATTCGCAATAACCAAAATTGTAAAAACTGTGCCAACTAGCCCCGGTCTCCCCTACTTAGCCACCGACTGAAAAAAAAAAAAAGATTGCATACTTAGCCACCGACAGAGAAAAAAAAAGATTGCATACTTAGCCACCGACTGAAAAAAAATTGCATACTTAGCCACCAAAAAAAAGATTGCACACTTACCCACTAACTGAAAAAAAAGATTGCATACATAGCCACCGACTGAAAAAAAAAAAAAAAATTGCATACTTAGTCACCGACTGGAAAAAAGATTGCATACTTAGCTACCGACTGAAAAAAAAATACTGCATACTTAGCCACCGACTACAAAAAAATGCATACTTAGCCACCGAAAAAGATTGCACACTTACCCACTGACTGAAAAAAAAAAAAGATTACATACTTAGCCACCGACTGGGAAAAAAAGATTGCATACTTAGCCACCGAATGAAAAAAAAAGATTGCATACTTAGACACTGGCTGAAACAAAAAGATTGCATACTTAGCCACCGACTGAAATAAAAAGATTGCATGCTTAGCCACCGACTGACAAAAAAAAGATTGCATACTATCACTGTTTGAGTTATTCGTAAGTTGACTGTTGCGTTGTATAAGATTTCGTAAGCAATTCATGCCTCCTGCTTCATTCACACTGCACTAATTTATGCCTTTCAGGGTTGTCATACATTTTCAACAGGAGAGCTGACGTGACACGAATACAAAAAATACTCTGATAATCGGCTGTCTTAACATATCGTACGGAAATCGTAGAAAATCCTAATAGTTCTGAGTAATTCTTGACAAATCGTAATATGTCAAATGTGAAAAGTGACAGTTCAATATGAATTAGACACGGGTTGTAGAGTCGTAGGTGGTGCAAGGCTAGTACATCGGAACCTTCGTAATACTTAGCACCCATCGCATAGCCAGTTTGTAAGCATGAATCGTTCGACCAAGAGCTTCAAGAATTACAACTGACAGCAGCGACAATTCGCCAAAAAGGGAAATGGTCTTAATTCTCAAGAGCTGTTTGAGCATTGCAATCATTTCAAGTATTGGACAGGAGACGTTTAATGATTTTAAGTACCGTTTTCTTTGAAATAAAATCCTTTAACTACGTCTTATTTCTTTCATCCTTCTTCCCTCCCAGCGGTCACATCTAACACTTATGCTTAATGAATCACCGATTCGGTATAAGTCGTTTGGGAATTATCACATCCCCCAGTACCTCCGATATGCGCAGTTCTCTCCATTCATTTATTTATCCAGATTCCCATAACCTTCCCTCTATTAATCAGAAGGTGTCCTGCTCCACTGAGGATTAAACCCCATTGTTTTTCCGTTACCATCATTGTTTTCATTTACAGACCAATTTTGCCACCAACAGCTAATAATGGCTTTCTTTTATCTTTGCCTTCAGTTTTAATCAACGGTAAGAACGAAAAAAACAAAATCCAGGAAAATTACGCAAGAAGGCAAATGCTTCCTGAAATCTCTTAATGAACTCTTCCCTTGATCTTTATCCGTCATGTGTATTTGTTCTTTTTTCAAAATCTCCACATCCCTCATGGCCCAATTTCCCTTTACAAATAAGCCATGTTATTTCTCTCTGTCTATTCTAACTTTTTCCCCCCGGAAAAAGGAAAAACGAAACGCGGAGGGAAAATGAAAGAGGTTCATAAATAAAGCAGAAAACGTTGATAGAGTAATTTCTTGAGAGCGATCAGCCTGAAAGCGGAAATGAATTATGATTTTTTGTTCTTGCCACAATTTTTTCAACAAACACGGACGACTCTGTACTGAAAAATATTACCCGAATTCACAATTATAATTGTGTATGATACCCGTTATAAGACCGACTGTATCAAGCGCACGTACAAACAAAACCAATGCACAGGTTGGGAAAAAAAATGTATTTTGTCTCACGTGTGTCAACAAGGAGAGAGGGAGAATTAGACGTGCCTAAGGAGACACTCACTACATCTGCCGTAATTTCCTTTCACGTTAAAATGGCCCTTAATTAACCAAGTCTTTAATAACCCAAGACTATATGACTCCAGCTGAGAGGTCATTAAACTTACAGACTTACTTAAACATTTACACTTAGCATATAAGCATTTAAGTTTCACAGCTGACGATGATGTTTAAAATGATAAAGGCACAAACATGTTGATTTCAAAATTGTTCAGAAAATATGAAAGTATTTCTGTACAATATGAAAACTGTGCTGTCAAATACAGCATACGAATTACACTGCAAGATACAAATTCATCTCAAAAGAGGCATTTAACCCTACAATAATTCAGAAACCTGAAAATAGATATGGACTACAGTACATTATTGAAAAACAGATATTATTAACCATCTATAAGGCATCAGACCTAAAGACTTAGAAATGGACAGTAAACCCTTTCATATACTAGAATAAACTGTTATGATTTCAATGGCTTAACTCGCTTGTATATAGTCAAGTATTGATAAGACAGCCTAAAAGTATTAATCTGATCTGAAAACCGGTCTTTACACACACATACATGTAATATATATTTATTTATATATATATATATATATATATATATATATATATATATTATATAATATCTGTATACATATCTATACATATATCTACGTATATATATATATATCTATAT
>NC_087204.1:109460018-109497518 GCF_015104395.2 Macrobrachium nipponense
CTCCTCCGAAGTACGGTCCCCCTGCACCATCCTACGATGCGCCATCCTACAATGCCCCAGCCTACGAGGTAAGGATTGTTTCCTATATATCTCTGCGTGTATAAGTCATGCATGTTTAACCTTATACATATGATGATAATATATATATATATATACATACATACATATGAGTCATAACACATTACCGTGATTCATATACATACATCGAGCTACAGATGTCCTCCAATATCTAATTCACTCAACCTCGGAATTAATATATTTTCATATATCTTATCGACTAAACAAATTCCCCCTTCGGTTAACATTTATGAAAATATATTAATTCCGAGGTAGAGTGAATTAGATATTAAAGGGCATTTGTAGCTCGATGTATATACATACATACATACATACATACAAACATACTTACATACATACATACATACATATATATATATTATATAAATGAAAATATATATGTATAATCAACAGTTAATTCATACTAAAATTAGATAAATCTAGAATCATCTTCCTTTTCGTGTGAGCAAGCTAGTTTTGGGGGAAAAAATATGCATCACAAAAACGCCATCATAGAAACAGATTTTAACAGGTATCAGAAATCCTAATATGATGATCATACTGAGCAAAACAAATTTAAAAAATAAATATAAAAAATAACGTGACAGCGAACGGTAACTAAATAGACTTATGAATACGCATATCCATTTGATCACCGTAGTCTTTTATATTATACTTTATATTAACATTTCAGAATGAAAACTGACTGTGATGGTATCCAAAACAGACCTAGGGATGTCCACATTAACTGATCATTTCGTAATCTTGGATCTTTCTTAGATAATGACCCCTAAGGATTTTCGGGGTCGTATTTAGGACCAATATTTCTTGGGGGGTCATTATCTTCATGATATTTACAGTTTTTTGTTTACGTTTTTACGGTTGTCCCCCAACGGGCTGGTACTAAACACGCCGCAAAGGTGGAAAACCCTTGGGAGTAACTATCTAGGAAAGAATCCGTAATCTTTATTCCTTTTCCGTAATGGAATTCCAGAAAGGAATGCCATTCGACTTCACGTACAACGTGAAGGATCAGTACAGCGGCGTCGACTTCGATCACAGCTCCAAGTCCGACGGGTACGTCGTCAACGGCGAGTACAACGTCCTCCTCCCCGACGGTCGCGTCCAGACCGTCACTTACACCGCCGACGACTCCAAAGGGTATCTGGCCGACGTCGCCTACCAAGGGGAAGCCGCGTACCCAGACCCTAAGCCCTACAAGCCTTCCTCAACGTACCCCTCCCCGGCTCCTTCATACAAAACCCCAACTACTCCATACAAAACAACCAAAGCATACACAACTACTCCATACAGAACCACAACCAGACCAACAAAACCCCAACTAACTCCATACAAGGGAAACCCAACCAACCAAGGGACCACCATACACAAACTACTCCATACAAGACCCACAACCAGACCATACAACAATACCATAACCAAGAACCACCAACCAGACGATAACAACTATCCATACAGAACCACAACCAGACCATACACAACTACTCCATACAAGACCACAACCAGACCATACACAACTACTCCATACAAGACCACAACCAGACGATACACAACTACTCCATACAAGACCACAACCAGGACCGATACACAAAAATACTCCATACGGAACCTACAACCAGGACAATACACAACTACTCCATACAGGAACCAACACCAGACCATACACAAAATACCCATCCAAAACCACAACCAGACCATACCAACTACTCCATCAAAAACCACACCAGACATACACATACATACACAACCAGACCATACACAACTACTCCATACAAGACCACAACCAGACGATACACAACTACTCCATACAGAACCACAACCAGACCATACACAACTACTCCATACAGAACCACAACCAGACCATACACAACTACTCCATACAGAACCACAACCAGACCATACACAACTACCCCATACAAAACCACAACCAGACCATACACAACTACTCCATACAAAAACCCCAAAACCAACCACCAACACAACTACTCCTACAAAACCACCACAACCAGACCATACACAACTACTCCATACAAAACCACAACCAGACCATACACAACTACTCCATACAAGACCACAACCAAACCATACAAAACTCCAGCTCCATACTACGCCCCAGCTCCATCTTACCCAGCTCCAGCCCCCGTGTATGGGGCACCAAGTTACTAGGGACAGAAAGTTACTGAGAACTGAATTCTTGCTGTGATGAATGCCTGGATATTTATGAACTGGATATTTATAAGCAACTGTTTAAATTCATGCTTACTAATCTCAAATATATGAAAAACGAATACGTTGACTTTTCAATGCAATCCTTCGTGATAGATTCGGTGTTCTTTCTCTTCCATCCAAATGAGGAAATAAGGGAAACGCCAATCTTGTAAAAAGTGTAGTAAAAGTGTACAGTAGAACGACTATAGTAGATTCACATCAACCGTGCATTTGGTGCCTAGGCCAGTCCCTTACGACGCTCCTGATTGGCTGTTGTAAGCCAATCACAGGGCTGGAAACTCTCAGTCTCGAGAGAGAGTTCACATAGGTAGGATGTAAGATCCACCTCTGCTGATGGATACTTTTGAAAGACGTATCCCTCAGGAGAGGTGAACCATAGATCCTACCCATGTGAACTTTCTCGAGAGAGACTGTGAGTTTCCAGCCCTGCCATTGGCTTATCAACAGCCAATCAGGAGCGTTGTAAGGGACTGGCCTAGACATCAAATACACGGTTGATGTGAATCTACTATAGCTACTGTAAAAAAGTATATGCGAGTTGAAGAACAATTCGTGTAGAGGCTTGAATTTAGCAAATCTATAATTTGCCAAGGTTTTGAGTCTCTTGTGTAACTTATTAATTTTGAAAATGTTTTCCTAGAATGACAAGAAAATAACCACACAATAAACTAAAACTAATGCATATGATGACAAAGACCATCAGCTACAAAATCTCCTTTCTTTAATGATATAACAAACATCCCACTCTACAAGCAAAATGGAGCAAATACCTTAGCCATTTTAACTATTAAAACTTGACTGATGTTGAAAGCAGACAATTAAAGGGTAGACAACAACGAACATAAGAAATATGATAGGTAATCAACGAAGCAAATTAAGACATAACTAACCATACAGGTTTACTGTGTTTATAACAGAAACTCAATACTGAATCGAAGAAATTGCTTTCGATGCGCCAATACAATTGAAGTCCGTCCCCATTTTCGGAGTTAAACCAAGTAAGTCTTAACTTTATTGGTTACTATCTTTATCTGTGGGGTTTTGCAATTCCCAAGTTGCTTTTAATAATCTCATGACTTTTACTCAATTATTATTTTGTATATGGACAGACATATGTCTCGATAGAAAATAAATTAGTCACCCCAATCATGTAAAAAACATTTTTATAAGACTAACGTGACGTCCTATATCAGGTCCCATACGTCACTGTACTGTTAAAAATACACTCCGGTCATTTCAGCACAAAAAATAAACTAAAAAAGAAGAGAGAATTCCAGAAATGTCCGACAGAAGGAATGTAAATAACAGACCATTTTCATGAAATTGCACGAAGCGGATCGTGTGGAACTGTACAATGGAACCAACTTCCTTTTAGAAAGCGTACTCACCAGATATATACATGCTAAAAATTGAGCAAAATACAAATGTGGAGGGTATAGAAAAAAAAGGTAAAACCTAACAAAACAAAAAAACCTAAGTCGTGAATTATTTTACTTTGAATAATTATGAATCAGACTATGACACGATTGTAGTGGGTATTCTCTAAGGCAAAGTTCATAATCAAAGGGTCATTGAAATGTGTCCAGATGTATACTAGACCTCTATACCCACGCACAAGTTGGAAGGCTAGCAACCTCATCCCAAAAATACTAGTTTAAAAGCAGAAGGGCGACAGTATCTGAAAAAAAAATCATCCCATCCAAGAGAAAAGGGCGAGTAGACAATTTTATCAATATCAATAATAGATAAAGCTGCTTCAGTATTAACCATTTTACTGTTGACGTTTTCCTATTATTCTTACTGGTTTTACCTCTTTAGATGTCAAGGAATCAAGAAAAGCTTTAGACTTCAGGAAAATCAAATTCACTCAATTCTAAGAATCTCAAGGAATCGTTAGCTGAGTATTATAGCTAATGGACGAAAAAACAGGGACTTTCATTCAGAAGCACTGACAGGCTGATAGATCATGTCAATCATTTATTTGATTGCAGTCAGGGCCAAAGTGTCAGAAAATAGAATTTTGGCCAAAGGCTAAGCGCTGGGACCTATGAGGTCATTCAGTGCTGAAGGAATCGAGACTAGGAAAGTTTGGAAGGTGTAACAGGAGAAAAATCTCGCAGTTGCGCTTCGAAGCAACTGATAGGAGAGGGTGGAAAGTCAGATGGAAGAAAGCGAATATGAACTGAGGTACAGTTAAGGGAATGAAATGGGCTGCAGTTAGGGTCCGAAGTGACGTTGCAAAAGAACCTGAAGTAATGCCTACAGTGTGCCGCTTGAGGTGCCATTCTCTGCATAGTCTGTTACCAGCGTCATGTTATAAGTTCTGACAGCCATTTCCTTGATGCCACTGACTTTCAAAGTGAATTTAAAACATTAGCTGTAACAAGATTCTACTGTTATTTTCATTCTTTGTATCATTTCCTCAGAGCAATATAGCCTTTACCATTTCGTTAATCCTATCATAATGGAATGAAGTATCTGTAGACTTCTTTTTTCCTTTTTCCATTTTTCTTCAGATTGTTTACTTTACGACATCCTCTATCGTGCATGCGAGAATCTTAATTTTTGTGTGAAAACATTTTCTACAAAAAATTTGTTTCTGATCTCCCCTCCGAAACTGGGCACATCAACGTATGTTAGATCACTAACACGAATATAAATGCAAAGTTGTAATATAAAGTAGAATGCTTGGAATACTTCGCGTGCACGAGATGGCCAGAGGAATTTTGTCAATGTACCTTAAAATAACTAAATATAAAATGCATAAAAGAGAGGTTTGTGAGGCATCCATCCAAGTCCCCTTCCTTTCTTGAAGATAGTTATTTCAAGAACTACATTCAGCATACCACAAAGAAAAGGAAGTGAAATGGAGATGAATAGACAAGTAGGTAGGCTGGGTCTGTGGGTGTGGTGTCAAGAGGTCATCCTAGTACGATGTTTGGTATATATAAATAGAGCATTACCTCTGACCAAACCACATTCGAACTCCGAAGACATCCATCGAAATGTTCAAGAACGTGAGGAGACAGAATTCGCCTTCGTACTATATTCAAATTCATTATGGCTATCATTTTGTATTTCATCTTTTCACCATTACCGACTGACATTAAGAATAATCAACATAGAATCCAGTTTCCTTTTTAAGGTCATGCAGTTGCTAACACTAAAAGAATAATCAAGTAGAAGCTAAATATTAGGATTCCATCCTTGTGGTACAAAATTCCCTCTGATCTAGTGCAAGGGATGAAATCAAGAGACGTGAATCTGACGAAAAAAAAGACCTCTATTACTGTATGTGCTTTGAAAATAAGGTCTATCTCAACTACCATGATTATCAGAAGCTTATCTGTTGAATGAGCTTAGATATAAAATAAGAATTGTATTCTAATTCATTTATTTGTTAATTTATATTTTCCAGGTAATTCTGTTGTGCCTGGCTGTTGCCACTCTGGCCAGCCCACACAAGTTGGCACCTTCCGGATATGGGTACTCTGCTCCCAAGCATCCTCTCTCTTATGCTTCGCATGCCCCAGCATATGAGGCTCCAGAACAATCCTACTCTGCCCCTGAAACATCCTACCATGCTCCTTCCTATGAAGAAGATGAAGAAGTAAGTATTTTAGCGCGTATTCTTTCATTTTCATTAACACCAACGCTCCACTTTGCATTATTATCGGTCATTGAACAGAAAAATAATTTTGAGTTACCTGAACCATATTTCAAATTTGCAAAAGTGTAAAGAAGAAAATATGCTGTGAATTTTTTCATCCCTCTTAATTAAAGTCATTTTCATTTAATAAACCTAATATCTAATAAAAGACCTAAATGCATAATAATCTTGTCTGATCATCAGTCGCTGGAAGGACAGACCTTCCACTAAGTTTGCAAAAGCGAACATACTTTTCAAAATAAAAAGATAGCAATTAAATACTGTTATTATCTAAGGATTTTTTTTTTACTTCAGGAGGGAAAGCCCTTTGAATTCGAGTATGCCGTTACGGACCACTACAATGGCGTCGACTTCGGCCACAACGAAAACTCCGACGGGACGGTCGTCAGCGGTCAGTACCACGTCCTCCTCCCCGACGGTCGCACTCAGACCGTCACTTACACCGCCGATCCCGACAACGGCTACCAGGCTGAGGTCACTTACGAGGGCGAGGCAGAGTACCCAGAACCCCACCCATACCACCCTGCCCCACCCTCTTACCACGCACCAGCCCATTCATACTCAGCCCCAACTCATTCACACTCGGCTCCAGAGCATTCATATTCAGCATCAGAGCATTCATACTCAACCCCATCTCATACCTATGGAAAACCGGATGGAACTTCACATCACTAAGAACTGAAATGTGCTTCTGGCATATACGCAGATATTAATGCGCAAATGGTGTTTACTTTCCAAAATAAAAATGTTAAAAAGATAAAATTATAATTTTTACTGTACTTCCTCAGCTATTAGTCCCAACTGATGGTTTCCCTTAACCATATTTTACCGCAGGGTTCAAGTGGTGGGAAGCACAGAAGAAAGAATTCTTACAAATTCATGGTACTTTATAATATGATAAAACCTTCACACTCACTGTTTTTCGTTTGTATGGTGTTTTCACGTTGCATGGAACCAGTAGTTATTCAGCAACGGGACCAACGGCTTTACGTGACTTCCGAACCACGTCGAGAGTGAACTTCTATCACCAGAAATACACCTCTCACTCCTCAATGGAATGGCCGAGAAACGAACCCGCGACCACCGAGGTGGGACGCAAACACCATACCAGCCACGCCACTGAGGCGCTTTCACACTCACTGGCCCCGGCTATATTCGTATACCAGGGTCCCGTCTCTCTCTCTCTCTCTCTCTCTCTCTCTCTCTCTCTCTCTCTCTCTCTCCCCCTCTCATTCACACTCAACCACAGAGCATTCACTTTCAGACCCAGCTCATTCATTCCCAGCCCAAGAGGATTCACCTTCAGCCCCTACTCATTCATTCTCAACCCCAGAGCTTTCACCTTTAGCCCCTACTCATTCATTCCCAGCCCCAGAGGATTCACTTTCACCTCCGACGCATTCATACTCAGCTGCAACCCCTACTCATGACTTACCCCATAGAAATCCACATCACTAAGAACTGAAATATGATTCTGGCATATACACAGATATTTATGAACAATTTGTGTTTTCTTCCCTAAATAAATTACTTACAGAGAAAATAACAATTTTCATTGTACTTATCCTCTGAGTCACAACTTTCTCTAATCGTAATTTACCGCAAGGTTCAAGTGATGCGAGACATCAAAGAAAGAATTCTTCATAAACTCATGCTGTATTATGAATGGTAAAACTCTCTCTCTCTCTCTCTGCTTGGTGAGACGTTACCGCGCACAGTCTGATTAATCAATAGATATCACACATTTATCATTCATCTGGAAATTTATAAATATCTAGAAGTGTTCGTGAACTGTCGGTGATAAGATTAGTGTGAAAATAGTAGTATAAAGCGTCTACTAAGTTAGTTTATCAAGTGAAATACTGTAAATCAGATCAAGAAGGCAGTAAGTTCCAACTGTGGGAAAAAATGGCGAAATTTAGCGTGTTTAGCAGGTTCGCAATATGATGAGGTAGCAGGAAGGGAGCTGGCATTTCTCATCTTGAGATCAACAACAGCCCTAATCAAAAAGATACAAAAGCATTCATAGATATATTAGAAGTATATTATCCTTCAAACTGGAACAAATCAACAGAAAACATCTTGAAAATAATTGAAGAAGTTCCAAATACAATCCAAGTGGTCAAGAGACTCATAAAGAAACTATACATAAATCAACATATTCCGACAAAGAAAATGAATAAGGTGAACATTGTGAATATCCTAATTGATGCAATAGGAAAAAGAATGCCAAAAGCATGCAAACTGTGTATGGTGTGGTATAGCATAGTTAATCCACAAAACCTGATCAGAAAATGTTCTGCATGCAACATTCCAACGCATCCGCAATGTGCTGAAGTAATGCAAGATATGAGAAAAGATACCAGAATATTTTGCTCAACATGTCTATCATGGATAGACAATATTATTAAATCTAGACTGAATGTACAAATAGTTGAGGATGAAGAAGAAGAGGATGAGGGAGAAGAAGAAGAGGAAACGGAAGAGAAGTAAACAAAACTGAAATGACAGAAAAAAATAAGGAAAATAAAGAACAAGATAAAAGTATGGATGCAGAGATACTCATTGATACTACATATGAGGCAATCAAGCAGCATACATACGAAGAAATAAATTACGACATGACAACACAAAAGAAAATCCCGAAGAGGCTCTACCCAGATTTACACAATGATGGGAAAGAGGAAAAAATAGACAAGAAAGACAAAGTCTCCAACCTTTTGAAAAGAAGGAATTGCAGATTCAGAGAAAGATGTTACTACAAACATCCTAAGGTATGTCACAACTATGAAATATATGGTAAATATGTATACCTAGACAGCTATGAGGATCTTTGCAGAGATCTACATCCAAAAATATGCAAAAACCTAAAAGAAGGAAAAGGATGTAAGTTCGACAAAAAATGTAAATATATGCACCCTGTAGCCATGAATCAAAATCAAATAAATAATCAATCAAATAATAAAATCCAAAATAAGAAAGAAACAAATAAAGAGAGGAACAATGAATATCAGGTGAAAGAAAAAAGCAAGCCATCACCGCGATATGCAGTGTCAGCAAAATATTTCCAAGCATCAGCTCCAAGATACAACTCAAGAGATAAATACTGTATTTATGATGCAAGAGGATATTGCAAATATGGAGAAAAATGCAGATTCAGACACAAAATGAATAATTATGATGAAGGAAGATCAAATATTGTGGAAAAGTTGGATTTTTTAATGTCAGAATTTCTGGAAATGAAGAAAGACAAAGTCTCCAACCTTTTGAAAAGAAGGAATTGCAGATTCAGAGAAAGATGTTACTACAAACATCCTAAGATATGTCACAACTATGAAATATATGGTAAATATGTATACCTAGACAGCTATGAGGATCTTTGCAGAGATCTACATCCAAAAATATGCAAAAACCTAAAAGAAGGAAAAGGATGTAAGTTCGACAAAAAATGTAAATATATGCACCCTGTAGCCATGAATCAAAATCAAATAAATAATCAATCAAATAATAAAATCCAAAATAAGAAAGAAACAAATAAAGAGAGGAACAATGAATATCAGGAGAAAGAAAAAAGCAAGCCATCACCGCGATATGCAGTGTCAGCAAAATATTTCCAAGCATCAGCTCCAAGATACAACTCAAGAGATAAATACTGTATTTATGATGCAAGAGGATATTGCAAATACGGAGAAAATTGCAGATTCAGACACAAAATGAATAATTATGATGAAGGAAGATCAAATATTGTGGAAAAGTTGGATTTTTTAATGTCAGAATTTCTGGAAATGAAGAAAAGAACAACATACCAGAACAGGAAAGAGACATGGGAAAATCCTTATTATTATCTATATTAAATGAAGGAGAAAACACGCAAACCATCATAGTGATGAATGCGCAGGGTTTATTTACGAGTAACTCAAAAAGAAAAATAGAGTACTTAGAAGAACTAACCCAAATTGAAAAGAAAATACATATAATGAATATAAGTGAAACCTGGTATTCCCAAGAGACTGGGAATGATGATCAAATAAAAGGGTTCCAAACTTATAGATCAGATAGAAAAAATAGGAATCAAGGGGAACCGCAATATATGGGAAAGACAAAAAACAAGGAAAAATATATGAGAAATATAGTAACTCAGAATGTGAACTAATAACAGTAGAATCTGAATCTGAAAAATTAATGAACATAGTAATATATAGACCCCCTAATACTAAAGAGTTTGACATAATAATAGAAAAATTGGATGATATATGTAGAAATCACAAGGCCTGGACTATTCTCCTATCTGGAGACTTTAACTTTCCTTACGTAGACTGGAAAGAACGAATAGGAGATTGTGGTTGTATTTATACATATAAAAAAGAGAGTATTAGTAGTGCAGAAGATAAGAGGCAATTCGAAAAGCTACTAGAATACAACATTCAACAAATAAATCACCTGCCAACAAGAAAGGAAAATACTTTAGACCTAGTATTTGTGAACGAGGTGAATTATGTTAAAGAAATAATAGTTTATAATGCGAGTATTTCAGACCATAATGTCATAGAATTAACAGTCCATTCCAAAGCAAGTGAAAACAGATAATCAAGAAATGAAAAAGTGGGAAGGATATGGAAAATACAACTTCTACAGAAAAAATATGAAATGGTCAAAAATAAATGAAGAATTAAACAAAGATTGGTATAACATTTTTGTAAGTGTTGACATAAGGGTTAATACGGTGATATTATATAAAATATTACAGAAAATAGTGGATAAATATATACCTAAGAAGAAAAGTAAACATCAGTCATGCATACCAAGAGACAGAAGGATTTTGTTCCAGAAAATAAGAAAGTGGAAAAAAGGTCTTGCAAAAGAAAAAAAATGCATGGAAAGTTATAGAACTAAAAAGTAAGATAGATAATGCAGAACAAAAGGTTATACAATCAAAAGAAAATGAAAAAACGGGACTTGGAAGAAAAAAAACCCTAGTAAATATCAAGCAAAACCCCAAACTATTATACTTGTACGCGAAAAAGATGAATAAAAGAAGAATAGAAATAGGCCCTCTAAGAATTGAAGGGAGATTAACGAATGAAAAAAAAGAAATAAGCAACATATTGACAGAACGATATAAGAGAGAATATACCCATAGAATTGATAATGAAGCTAATGATATAGAAGTAAAGGATGAAAATAGTGAATTTTTAGCTGACATAGACTTTAATGAAGCTGATATTGTGCAGACTATTAATGAAATTAAAAATGGAGCTGCTGCAGGACCTGATGGTGTCCCTGCTATTTTGTTAAAAAAAGTAGTTCATTCTATCGCAAAGCCACTTGCAATATTATTAAGACAAAGTGTAGATACAGGCAAGATTTATGATGAGCACAAATTAGCATATATCACCCCTACTTTGAAAAGTGGATCAAGACTAGAGGCAAGTAATTATAGGCCTGTGAGTCTAACATCACATATTATGAAAGTGTATGAAAGGCTAATGAAAAAAATATTATGAAACATTTAATAAAAAATAATTTGTTTAATATAGGACAACATGGTTTCGTACCTGGAAAAAGTACACAAACCCAACTGTTAGTTCACCGTGAGAACATATACAAAAATATGAAAAGCAGAAATGAAACAGATGTGGTTTATCTAGACTTTGCAAACGCTTTTGACAAGGTAGACCATAATATATTAGCGAAGAAAATTGGAAAACATAATATAGTGGATAAAGTAGGAAGATGGTTAAAAGAATTTTTACACAACAGAAAACAGATAGTTATTACAAATGATGAGAAATCGGATGAAGCTAAGGTAATATCCGGTGTGCCACAAGGTATGGTGTTAGCTGCATTATTTTTTGTTATTATGATTGCAGACATAGACAGTAATGTTAAGGACTCGGTTGTGAGTAGTTTCGCCGATGACACAAGAATAACTAGAGAAATTACTTGTGATGAAGATAGGAACGCGATACAAAGAGACCTTAACAAAGTATATGATTGGGCAGAGGTAAATAGGATGGTATTTAACTCTAATGAATTTGAATCAATAAATTATGGAGACAGAGAAGGAAAGCTATATGCATATAGGGGACCTAATAATGAGACAATCACAAATAAGGAAGCAGTTAAAGACCTTGGTGTGATGATGAATAGGAACATGTTATGTGATGATTAAATAGCAATTCTATTGGCAAAATGTAGAGTAAAAATGGGAATGTTGTTACAGCACTTCAAAACAAGAAAAGCTGAACACATGATTATGCCTTATGAAACATATGTTCGTAGTCCACTTGAATATTGCAATATGATATGGTACCCACACTATCAAAAGGATATTGCACAAATAGAGAGTGTACAAAGGTCCTTTACAGCAAGAATAGAAGAAGTTAAGGACCTTGACTTCTGGGAAAGACTACAATCCTTAAAATTATAAAGTCTAGAAAGGAGAAGAGAACGCTACATGATAATTCAGGCATGGAGACAGATAGAAGGAATAGCCGAAAACATCACGGAGCTAAAAATATCAGAAAGAGCAAAGCAGAGGTAGATTAATAGTGCCCAAAACTATACCATGAAAAATAAGGAAAGCACACAGGACATTAATCCACTACGCACCAGCATCGATAATGCAGTGTCTATTCAATGCGTTGCCAGCTCATCTGAGGAATATATCAGGAGTGAGCGTAGATCTGTTTAAGAATAAGCTCGACAAATATCTAAGCTGCATCCCAGACCATCCAAGATTGGAAGATGCAAAATATACCGGAAGATGTACTGGCAACTCTCTGGTAGACATTAGAGGTGCCTCACACTGAGGGACCTGGGGCAACCTGAACAAGATGTTAGGTAAGGTAAGGTCTGTAAGGTCTCTCTCTCTCTCTCTCTCTCTCTCTCTCTCTCTCTCTCTCTCTCTCTCCGCACACTGTCTAGTTATCCTTAACTCTATATTGATTAAACTCACTGTTGCAAGACCAGTCAGTCACACAGATAAATAATAAATGAAAAAAATAAGAAGCGTAATTCGTTTTAATATTTTCGCCTTGCTCTTTCGTCTCTTTTGTTTCGTTTACGATGCTGCTGTTAACTATTTCAAAACTGCAAACGGAGTGTAATGTATTTGTAGAAAAGATATTCACTTTATTTAGAGAAGTACGATATCGCATGTGTGAACTTTCATACGACAATGGTCAACTGGTAAATTGTTCCTTCTCTCATCAAGGGGCTGAATTATTCATCCTTATACTACTCCTTACCAAAGACAATGCCTTGGGCAGGTGAGGTTTCTGAATGACCTGTATCAGTCACGAGGGGCATAATCACTTAAGTCAAGTAACTGGTCTCTAATAAAATAGTCTACCCTTAATTCTACATTTAAAGCAATGCAGTTTTCATTTCGTGGTGTATTGCGATGATTCCTTTTTGGTATTTATTAGTTGAAAGCTAGTGAACCCAGATCCTTCTTTGCTGACCAATTCCTTGCTATTGCAGTAGAAAAATGCAAAGCCTTCAAACCCATCTATTTCGGCCATAGTCCCACATTTTCGAAAAGACATCTGTCATACTCCAATAAATCAAAGGTGCATTCCCCCTAAACCAGGACATTTCTCAAGGTATGAAATTTGAACAACTGCCCTCTTTAAGCCTTCAGCTGAAAGTTTTTAAGGACTGACTCCACAGACTTGTTATAAGTGAATCCTTATCTATTTCTAGTACAAATTCACTCTATGTAATTAATATAAAATTTACTTTCCTCGCTCCCTTATACAATGAATAATTATTAGCAGCTATGCACGAGGAACAAGAGACCAAACAGAACAAGGAGAAATATTAATTTGAAAGAATTAGTAATATAATAATAGAGATATTCCTCTTTAAACCTCAGGTAAAGGACATGTGTATACATACACTATATAAATGTACATGTAAGTATATATAAGATACAAATGAATATATATATGTACATGAATATATAAGTACATACATAACATACACAAATGCATAAATCTACATATAATATACATACATACATATAATCACACACACACATATATATATATATATATATATATATATATATATATATATATATATATACATATATATATATTCTACCCAAAGCCAGGAAGATGTGAGTCCTTCGAAAGAGGTTATTACCATTCAAATAGATTTGCCCTCCCCCCACCCCCCAAAAAGTGAAGAAGGAAACCTGTATTATTCTATCAAACAATTTTTATCAAAGCTGTAATTAGGGATGTGTAATTAGTGGACAACAACATACATTCTTTGCATTGCCTGTTACACATGTCATGGTATTTAGTATACCTTCAACATTACTTTAACAATAACTAACAAGATTCTGCTGTTATTAGTTTTCTGTGAAAAAACTGGGGTGGCTTTGTATGTCCCTAAGCACTTTTTCTGTCCACCCTCAGACCTTAAAAACTACTGAGGCTGGAGAGCTGCAAATTGGTATGTTGATCATCCACCATCAAATCATCAAACAAACCAAATTGCAGCCCTCTAGGTTCAGTAGCTTTTTTTTTTTTAAAGTTAAAGTTAGCCATTATCGTGCAACTGGCACTGCTACAGGTGCCAACACAAGCCACCAGTGGGCCGTGGCTGAAGGTTTTATGGGCAGCGGCTAAGTTTCATGGGCCATGACTGAGAGTTTCGTATAGCATTATACGCTGTACAGGAAACTTGATTGCGCAGAAGAAAGTTTGTCGCGTTCATTTTTTTTTTATTTCTCTATAGCGACATAGCCTTGATTATTTCTGCAATGCATCTACATTACCAAGTACAGCTATGCTCAGAACTGATGCTACATAACAGCATAGGATTTTGTTCAAAATTTACTAACTGGCAACCTAATATGCTCCATTATTATCTATTATTTCAAAGTAAAAACACAATTATTGCACACAATATGGCTTTATGTTCCATAAGAGTGGAATCTGTCATATATTTCAAACTAAGAAAATGTCACGTGTACCCAGATTTCAGGAAAATCACTTACAAACATTCTCAAAACTTTTGTTCATTCAACGCTGATGCATTTTACCAAAAAAAAAGGAAAAAATAAATAAGTCATCATCAAACCTCAGTTCGATTGTTAAATAGAAAAAAGCGGGGAAAATTTTATACATTAATATTACTTCCAAATAAACCATAAAATTTGAAATGGTCTCATTTGATTGTTTTAATGCCTCGACACTGAAAAAACAAATGTAAATATGTAAATACAAAAGTAGAATGCCCCCACTGATATAAATGTGTGAGTAGAGCGTGTGTGACGAACCATTACGGTGCAACAAGAACCACTTGATGTAACATATGAAGGTCTACAATGAGTAGCAACAATGAAATTATCTTGAAAACATTTATTTTATATTTGTTAGAGGAATATCTGCATTTTCATACAAATAAAATTATTTATGATACGTTTCTTAACCACTTCAAAAATGTTGCCTTACTAGCAAATATTCCTTTGTCAAAGCCAAGATTTTGTTCCTTGGCCTAAGTGTGTTAGATTTCTTTACTTTACACTTAGCAGAAGTAGTTTTGCTGACCAGCCTGAGGAGCAAGTTAAGTGCACTGTCATTGAGGGCACCACTAATTTTATCACACTGCACTTTGAACTAAGCAACGTAAAAAAAAAACAATTCAAATCACAAAAATTACGACTTATACCAATGCATAAAAGGGATCCTGTTTATATAACCATAAGGGAAATAGTGCTAGCAGTGAATTTACAAACTTTTCGACATGTATGACATTGGAAATAGAAAAAAAAAAGTTTAATACTACTTGGCAAGGTCACGTTGTGTCTGAGAATCATGACGACGCAAAAAGAATCATGTCGCATCAGATTTGAGCATCACTGTACCTTTAGACTTTCTTTTTCCCTATTCAAGTTTATTTCCTTTATGTTTTTTTTAAATTACCCTATTTCATTACTTGCAAGAATCTTAATTAATGCAAATACCTGAATTTCTTGCAAACAATGTATCATGCAGTATATGGAATTACTAACACGAATATGAATGAAAGATCGGTATATACGGCACGTTGCTTGCAAAGTGATTCGCGAAAATTTGCAAACTTAAGGAAAACAAACTTACTTAAACAAATAAGAACAAACCATGAAAACGAATGAATGAAAGGTCAGTGAGTAACCCGTCCTGCACAACAGGGAGGAAGGGAAACTATAAATAAGTCTCCCAAATTTCTTAAAGACAATTATATCAAGAACTACATTCAACATTCCACAAAGAAACGGAAATGAAAACCAGATGAAAAGACAAGTAGGTAGTCCGGGTCAGTGGGTGTGGCGTCAGAGGTCATCCCTCGAAACTTGCTATATAAAGAGCATTACCTCTGACCAAACCACATTCGAACTCTGAAGAACCACCGAAATGTTCAAGAAGGCAAGGAAACAGAATTCGTTTTCAGAGTTTTTCAGACTTCGATTCGTCATGGTTGACTTTTTGCATCTTGTTTTTTTTTTCACTATTGACGATCGCTATTCAAAGTAATCAGTAAAGAATCCTGCTTATCTTTCAAGGTTATGTCACTGCTGGAACTGAAAGGATAATCAAGCAGAATTTTAAATGTTAGGATTTATTCCATTATATTTTACAAATTTCCATCAGATTATTTAACACTTTCGGAGCAAAAGAGTTAGCGATTAATTCTAGTGCAAAGGAAGAAGGCAAAAGATGTGAATATTTTACAAAAAAGAAGGCCTTCATTATAGCAAGTGCTTTAAAAAGAAATCTTGTTTCATATCTCAAAGACCGTCATTATTAGAGGTTTGTCTATAAACTGAGCTTCTTCAATATTGAATTAGAGATGACACATATCATTTCAAACGATAAGGTCTGAAACTTTATGCATTAATCTTATTTATAATTTTTGCAGGTAGTTTTATTCTGCTTGGCCATTACCACTCTGGCCAGCCGACACAGGATTATAGCACCTTCTGGATATGGGTACTCTGCTCCCAAGCATTCTCTCTCTTATGCTCCACATGCCCCAGCCTATGAGGCTCCCGAACCTTCCTACTCTACCCCTAAAACATCCTACCACGCTCCTTCCTATGAGGAAGAAGATGAAGTGAGTATTTCAGCAGTTTTTCCTTGACTTTCAATAACACAAACCATCGCCCATGTATTATTAATGAGCGAATGCAAGAATCATTTATTGGGCACTGAATACAAAAATCATCTGAATCTTATTTTTATTCTCCGATGCTATGTAAAAGATGATATACAGTTAATCTACTGTTTATTACTAATGAATAGTTATTTTCGAGTAATATATCTGGTTTCTAATTAGAGGAGTAAATATAGTATAATCTACATCTCTGATCACCAGTCACAGGAATACATACTATATACATTTTTTTTCAGGAAGGAAAGCCCTTTGAATTCGAGTATGCCGTCACAGACCACTACAACGGCCTCGACTTCGGCCACAACGAAAACTCAGACGGGACGGTCGTCAGCGGTCAGTACCACGTCCTCCTCCCCGACGGTCGCACTCAGACCGTCACTTACACCGCCGATCACGACAACGGCTACCAGGCTGAGGTCACTTACGAGGGCGAGGCAGAGTACCCAGAACCCCACCCCTACCACCCAGCCCCACCCTCTTACCACGCACCACCTCACGCTTATTCAGCCCCGGAACATTCGTATTCAGCCCCAGCTCATTCACACTCAGCCCCATCTCGTACTTATGGATAACCACATGGAAATCAACAACACTAAGAACTGAAATGTGCTTCTGGCATATACACAGATATTTGTGCACAACTGGTGTTTACTTTCCAAAATAAAAATGTTAAAGAGCCTATGACAATTTTTAATATACTTATTTAGCAATTACCCTTACTGATGATTTTATTTAACCGTAATGTACCGCAGGATCTAAGTGATAAGGGGCTTAAAAGAAATAATTCTTTTAAAAATTCATGCAATTTTATCTACGATTAAAGTTACACACTCGTTGACCGTGACTAAACTTCTTCCTCTTGGTATATCCTAGCCTCGGTGCCTGAACTTCTCCTCTTGGTCTCTCTCTCTCCTGCTACATCTCTCTCTCTCTCTCTCTCTCTCTCTCTCTCTCTCTCTCTCTCTCTCTCATTATCGGCACCTTTAATCTGAGGGCAGAAGAGGGAACGTTCTCAGTCACATCGTCCAGCTATCCTTAAACCTACTTTGAAGAAGAATGTGTTGCAAGACCAGTTATCTCTTTTAGATCGAGTGGTCCTCTTTTTTTCCTGCCGAGACTGACCAGATTTAATGAACAGCAGTACCAGTAAGCAATTAATGTGCCACGCTGTCTAACTTCTCAGTTCCAGAGGTCTTTTATTCCTCACACATTTGTTCTATGGAACAGCCTTGCAATTAGAACCTCAAAAACTTCATCCGATGCGCAATGCATTATTACCGTTAAACAATTACCTACAAATTAAGCATTTCTCTTCCTTTGTACTTCATATCATGTTCTGTAACTATCTATTCTTTGGAAGCTTAAATTTCAAGTCAAAGGCCCGTATAGTCTTGTTCCATGTGAATAAAGTTCATAAACCAAATAACTTTCTGGGGCAAAATTCTTGGTAAGAGTTTTGTTTCAAAAAATTCCATGTAAATATTGCTAAGGACAGGAGATAAGGGATTACCCATAGCCATGCCAAACTTTTGTACAATAAAATATTGATATCATCAGGGCATAGGTTTTGATTAAATTTTTCCAAATTTTTTGTACAAAAGTTTGGCATGGCTATGGGTAATCCCTTATCTCCTGTCCTTAGCAATATTTACATGGAATTTTTTGAGACAAAACTCTTACCAAGAATTTTGCCCAAGAAAGTTATTTGGTTTAGATATGTGGATGATATCTTCTGTATTAGGCCAGTTCAAGAAAATCTCCAGGAATTCCTTAATAATCTCAATAATTTAGTCCCTTCTATAAAATTTACTGTAGAGGAAGAAAGAAATTGTAATTTGAATTTTCTTGATGTAAATGTTCATAGCAATGATAGAAATTTCACCTTTTCAGTCTTTCGAAAATCAACTAACATTGCCTATTTTGTTCATTACTACTCCAATCACCATCAAAATGTTAAATTCTCTGTTTTTTCTGGGATGTTCCTAAGGGCTTTACGTGTCTGTAGCCCACAGTTTATTGACGCTGAAATTAAAACTATTTATGATATTGCATTGAAACTTTAATACCCAAGGACTTTTGTAGATGTAGCATGGAAAAGAGCTAGAAAAACATTTTATTCAACTAATGACAAACTTGAATTTAGTAAGCATAACATTCTAAAATTACCCTATGATGAAAGGTATTTGGATATTCCTAGAATTTTAAAGCTTTTTAACATAAATGTTGTTTTCAGTAATATTAATGTCAAGAGTTTAGTAATAAAAAATACTCCTAAAGATATTCCAGGCTGCATATATGAAATTCCTTGCAAAAAGTGTGATAAAGTCTATTACGGACAGACCGGTAAATCTCTTTCACAACGTCTCAGACAGCATCAATATTCTGTGAGAGCTGGGAAAATATCGAATGCATTATTCGTACATATGAGAGATTTAGACCATCCTATTACCTGGAGTCAAGCAAGAGCCTTAATCCCATGTAATGGCACAGTTACAAGGAATATCATTGAATCTTGTTTCAACAAGTCAAATAATAGAAATGTTCTAAATTTAAGTCTTGGTTTATTTAAACTTGATGCTTTCATAATGAAAAAAGTTGTAGATAAATATAAGCAAAAAAATTAATATATTCAGTTTTTACATGTTTTGGACTGTAAAGATACTTTGTAATTTCGGTTAGGGTCAAATCTGTTTAGGTTTGTGACCGTGTGATATCCGATAATCCTGGATTATCTCTTTAAATTTTTACCCTTTTAACAATTAACCATCTGGTATTCTTGATCTTGTTGTGTACCTGAGACCTTTCTCTCCAATTGGTATTTCATTAGCTCCTTTGACATGTCGTTAGTAAAGACGAAAACGCTTGGATTTTTTACTTAGCTATTTTTCACACCTGTGGGATTCGTATTATTTATGAAGTTCACATGCATTTCGACTGTGATTTTTTAAAAAAAAAGCACTACACACACCCACACACACAACACACACACGACACATATATATATATATAATAAATATATATATATATATATAAATACACACATAATATATCTATATATAATATGCCTTATATATATATATATATATATATGCCGGGTGTTTCGAAATTAGAGCCCCCCCTCCACAGAACAAATGGAGAGTTATGAAGTTTTCTGCTATAGCCTATCTCCAAGTGCGTACATTATCTCAAGTTTCTATTAACCTATTTTTCATTTTACATTTCTTGTATTTTCAGAATGAATAACAGAGTTAGACACAGCCATGGCTAAAGACTGAGGAAATCAGGTGGACTGACCGAATCCGGGCTATATCCTTCAGAGAGGCCAGTGATGCTGGCGCATCCTTCACTTCACGTTCCTCGATAGCTAAATACATTAAGAGAGATGAATCCTTTGTTAAAAGAAACTGGAACAAAAATCCATATGACTGTCATCGTGTAAAGAGTGAGAATCTTGGAAAGCCTGAAATCCTTTCTCAGGAGTCAAAAGACATTATAGCTGAGGCAGTGGGTAGTCCAAGAAAGTCTTTACATAAATTGGCGCTTGAACTAGAAACAAAAAGGGGAAAGAAGAGAAGTTATAGTGCTGTATATCGTGAGTTGAAAATATCTAGTATCGAGCCATTTCATGTTATCAGCAAGCCCAACACCACTCAGCAACAGAGAGAAGACCGTGCATGGTTGTGTGGTTCATTTCTTAAAGATTAGGATGAAGCTGACTTTCTCCATGTTGCTACATCAGATGAATTGTTCATTTATACAGTCAGGGAGCCAAAACATAAAAATGACATCATTTGGGCTGCAACGTTGGATGAATGTTTGGGAATTTTTCTGTTTCACAGCCAAACGGTTAATGTGGATTATCAGTGAAAAAGGACAGTCATGAAATGGCGAATACTTCAGAGAAACTGTACTTAATGGTGGAGTACTTCCTTTCCTCATAGATCCTGAAAATGTGTTGTCTCTTGAAGAAGTCACATTTTTACATGATAAGGCACCATGTTTCAAGGCTCTTCAGACACAGGAGCTACTTTGAAACAGTAGTATCGATTTCTTCTCGTCAAGTTAATTTCCAGGTAGCTCCCCTGGCCTTAATGTGTGTGACAATATTGGTAGTATCTTAAAGGAGCATGTTGAAGCGCACACAGTGAACTATGATGGTATACCAAGCCTCGACGACCTGCGAAGAAAGGTGACCAAAGTGCTCATGGAAATGGAGTTTGAATCTCAGCTTTTTTGTGATTTGCTGAAATCATACCCCTCAAGAATGCAGGCTGTGGTACAGGCAGATGGAGGCTAGACAAAATATTAAATACTCAAGACAGAAACTTAAACAAATACCTGTTCTGAATTACATTTGTTTTTGTCCATATCAATTTTAGTTTATGCTGTAGAGGGAGGGGGAAGGCTCTAATTTCGAAACACCCAGTATATGTATATAATATAAATATTGAAAATTTCTTTCTAATACAAGGAAGATGTCAGTTCAATGGAAAATGTAATTACGACTTAAATACAAGCATTAAAAATGATAAAGCTATGTTGCTCTGAAGAAGTTTTAAGCCAAAAGACAAAAATAAAAGTAGAATACTTTTACATTGCTGTAACAGTCATTCGAGAGTCAGTGACACCAAGGAAAAGTCTGTCCGAACATAATTAAGAGTTATACAAAATAACGTGATGCGTGTAACAGGCAATGCAAAGAATATGTTTTTTCCCAATAATATCACTCTCCTGATTACGGGACGTGTGCGAGATTTTCCCCTCATGCATAAGTTGTAAACATTACAATCCTAACTTTTAACGGAAATTAAAATGTGCTAAAATCTACGGTCAAATAGAGACTTGTTTCAGCAATGAAAATTAAAACAAATACACTACATTTTATGAGAAATCATTTTTCTGTATACTGTTTAAAATGCACATTGTTTCCTTTTTTAAGTTTTAGTCCTAATACATAAATCATAAATATCCTATCCTAAAATTCCAGTATCTTTAACTCAAAGCAAAACACCTTTTTCAGACCTTAACAAAGACAACAATATCAACAACAACAAAGTAGTTTGTAGGCTTACTCCCAGGGTAAGCGAAAATACCTGGGTTGATCGAAGTTTTCCTCTCTTATTTATTTATTCATTTATTTAATTTGCAATACAAATTCTCCAAAGATGTAATTAGGGCAGTGCAATTATTGGGAAACTACATCGTCTGTGACACACGTCATGTTGTTTAGTATACCTCATAACTATGTGTGGATCAGACTGGACCAGACTGACTCTTGGAGTAATTGTGATAAGATTAAGGTTTTGCTTTATCCTTTATTACAATTCCTTTCTTGCAATACAGTGTTTATAAATTTTCTATATACAACTTCGTACAATCAAGTACCTTTAGGCTCTACAAGTTCCAAAGTAAGTTTTCCTTGCGGTTTTTCAAAATAATTTCCCTCACATTTTTAAAAATCATCCTACTATCCTAATTGCAAGAATTTTCATTTAAGTGTGATATTATACCCTTCAAGCTGGGCATAATGCAGTAGATTATAGGACCATTAAAACACATTGAATGCAATGTTGCAGTATATACTTTGCTTGCAATCTTCTTGTGCATTTGCAACCGTAAGGAAAGTCATGTAAGATGCACAAATATGAAAGAATATTAGTGCTCTAAAATATCAAAACATAAATGAATGAATGAAAGTTCAGTGAGAAACCCGCCCAGTACAACAGGGAGGAAGGCAAACTAAAAATAAGTCACCTACATTTCTTACTGGTAGTTATTTCACGAACTACATTCACCATTCCACAAAGAAAAGGAAATGAAATGGAAATGAAAACACGGAAAGTAGGTGGGCTGGGCCTGTAGGCGTGGTATCATAGGTCACCCTTCGAAGTTTCGTATATAAAGAGGATTACCTTTGATCAAACCACATTCGAACTGCAAACGAACCATCGAAATGTTCAAGAAGGTAAGGAGACAGAATTCGTCTTCGTACTAAAAAATCATATTTCAATTCATTTGCCATTTTATATTTTCACAATTTTCGTCTTGTATGAAAAGTGATCAGTACAGAATCATGTTTCAAGTTTAAGGTTATATCCCTGCTGGGATTAAGTGAATAATCAGGTTGTTTAAACGTGAAGATTTTAAGATTGTAATGCAAATATCTCGTGAATTATTGAATAGTTTTGGTGCTACAAAAAACTGACGGTTAATTTGAGTACGAAGAAGAAAATCAATAGTTGTAAAATGTTGCTTTAAATATCTTTATCATAGTATGAGCATTGCAAAAAAGTTTTATTTAATATCTCAAAGGCTATTGTTATTAGAAGCTTATCTATGAACTGATCTTGGTTAATACTGAATGGGAGTTAAGATTTGTAGCATTTTTTTTTCTCTTTTTTTTCAGGTAGTTTTATTCTGTCTGGCCGTTGCCACTCTAGCCAGCAAACACAGGATTGTAGCACCTTCTGGATATGGGTACTCTGCTCCCAAGCATTCTCTCTCCTATGCTCCACATGCCCCAGCATATGAGGGACCTGAACCTTCCTACTCTGCCCCTAAAACATCCTACCACGCTCCTTCCTATGAGGAAGAAGATGAAGTGAGTATTTCAGCAGTTTTTCCTAAACTTTCAACAACACCAACGCCTGCCCATGTATTATTAATGAACGAAGACAAGAATCAGTTATTGGACATTGAATATGGAAATAATCTGAATCTTACATCAATTTTGCAATGCTATGTGAAAGAAGAGATACAATTAATTTACTGTTTATCACTGATGAATAAAGTTATTTTCGAGTAATATATCTGATTTCTAATTAGAGAATAAATATATAGTAAAATCTACACCTCTGATCATCCGTCACTAGAAGGACAAATCATTCATTAAGGACACAGTAGCAAACGAGTATCTAAAATGTATAATTATATCTATTATATATGTAACTGAATATTGTAATTTAATAAATTTTTCTTGAGGGATAATTCATTATTATTATTTTTTTTTTTTTTCAGGAAGGAAAGCCCTTTGAATTCGAGTATGCCGTCACAGACCATTACAATGGCCTCGACTTCGGCCACAACGAAAACTCAGACGGGACGGTCGTCAGCGGTCAGTACCACGTCCTCCTCCCCGACGGTCGCACTCAGACCGTCACTTACACCGCCGATCACGACAACGGCTACCAGGCTGAGGTCACTTACGAGGGCGAGGCAGAGTACCCAGAACCCCACCCCTACCACCCAGCCCCACCCTCTTACCACGCACCACCTCACGCTTATTCAGCCCCGGAACATTCGTATTCAGCCCCAGCTCATTCACACTCGGCCCCATCTCGTACTTATGGATAACCACATGGAAATCAACAACACTAAGAACTGAAATGTGCTTCTGGCATATACACAGAAATTCGTGCACAACTGGTGTTTACTTTCCAAAATAAAATTGTTAAAGGGAATTTGACAAATTTTAGTATCCTTATTCGGCAATTATCCTTACTGATGATTTTCTTTAACTGTAATTTACCGCAGGATCTAAGTGATAAGTGGCTTAAAAGAAACCATTCTTTAAACACCCATGCTATTTTATAAGTTTAGAGCAGTGGTTCTTAACCTGGGGGACGCACCCCCCAAAAGGAGGCGTCGGCAATTTCCAGGGAAGGAGCGAGCCCTAGCGAAAAAACACTTGTGCATTTTAGTTCGTTATTTGAGTGATCAGAAGCTGGAAATTTCTACTGGATTTCTAGGATTAATTCCAGCGCATGAGGCAACTGGAGAGAATATTTTCAACTTGATAGGCTGTAACAATTCTGTATGGTCTTGGCTATAACAAGTTTCTCCATTTTGTGTACAACTCAGATGGATCTGCCATTCTTCGGCATCATGCATTCAAAATGCGGTTTCAAAGCTGCCATCAAATATAGGTTTTTTTGCTGTCTGAAATCCCTCAATGGTTCAACCACAGTGAAAATAGGCGAGATAGATATAAGGAGTTATCTAAAGTAATGAATAAAGCCACAGAATTTGAACAAACACGAGCTGCTCTCTCCCCTTTGGAAAACTTTCTTCTACTTGTAGGCTTGTGAGTGGGAAGGTAATGATTAATATATTAATGAATAGGGAAGAGCTTAAAGATTATTTTAATGTTACAGAACTAGACAAATTAAAGCTGTATACGGCTAAAATGATTGGAGACATTCTGTTTGATCATAAGAATTACTTGTTTATTTAATTGGCTACACCTGTAGTACAAGAATTTGAAAGTTTGAATAGCTGTTTTCAGCAAACCAAAGCCGATCCCCATGAACTGCACCGAGAATTAGTCTTGCATCACAAAGTCTTCACAACAGACTGTATGATATTAATGGACAAAAAAGACCTATTGATAAATTTTGGCATTAAATTCTTAACAGAATGCAGCAAGTTCTAGCAAAGGAAAAATACATATGAAACTTTTAAAGAAATAAGAGATGTCAAAGAAAGATGCTTGGCTATCTTACAAGAAGCCCTTAGTCAGGTAGACATTAGGCTTCCCTCGACAAGTGATATCTTTAGAGATCTGGCAAAATTAAACCCCATACTACTTTTGAATCAAGTTTCAAGACCAGCATCTTCGGAACTATCTATCTTAAACACCGCTGAAAGCAATATCAGTGTGATTGAAGACCAGTATAGAAAATTACCCTTTATTGATTGGAAAGAAGAGACTGCATTTAAAAAGCATGAAATCCCTGCAGACACGGAAAAATTTTGGATTGGTGTACTTCAGCATCAAGCTTTTAAAAAACTAGCCACTTTTGCCCCTAACATGTTTAGTAACACCAGTCAGTCAGTAACGCTGTGGTCGAGAGAATATTCTCGCTTGTAACATCGGTAAAAACAAAAGCCACACACCGAATGCAGCTAAAGTTTCTCAATGCTATTGTTAGAATAAGAGCTGAGCTACTGCTCACAAACAAATGTTGCAAAGGCTTCACGGCATCTCCAAGAATGATAAAGAATTCTATCTCCGAGAAAGTATATGCCAAAGATTCGACTTCTGATGTAAACGACACAGCCAAAGAGGGTTTAGAGCTTTTTTCATTATTATTATTTTAATGTACGTATTAGGCTAGAATCATAATTATGTGAAAAATATTTTTTATTTTTTTTGGCGGTGGGTGGGGGGGGGACCTTTTTTTATTTCATTGCTGGCTTGTTCGCTAAGTTTACATCTGTCAACCCTGCTTAGCATTCACATCTCTATATTAACAATTCTTGGCCAGAAAGCAAATGAGGATATCTACAAATTCTTGCACTTCAAGTTACCTTATAAAAGAATAAACTATACACCAAACGCGAGCAGATGAACTTTCAAGAAAATAATATTTTAAGCCAGTTAAAATGCGAGTGTTCCATGCCCATTGATACTATAATACTACTATGAGATTCAGGGTCTCTGTAACACGGTTTTTTGGACTTTGCTCCTTGTCAAAGCATCGGATGTAGCTGAAAGTTGACATATGTATATTTTACAATCACACACAAATTTTGTCAGCATTATCAATAACCTAAACCCGATAGCTTTAATTTTTATAGAGTAAAAATGATCTAGCTGACGCCATGGCCAATGATTACGAGCCAAGAGTCGAAAAACATTCATTACGTAAGCAAGGTAAACAAACACCTTTTGACTAAATGTTGCCCCGCCCATCCACCAGACAGAAATGCCATCGGCTCTGAAACCCAAAGACTTTATGAATGGCGGAACGATACATAGAAGTGGGTGGGGTATCAGTGCTAGCGTAGTAATACTACTGTAGCAGTAGTGCCGCAACAGTATAGCAGTAATATACATGAATTAAACGTTTAGGCCAACTGCTGGGAACATTGAGGATCATTTAGCACTTCTTACAACTACTCGAGAAATTAGTTTTATAGCCAGAAGTTAAATTTTCTAATCCAACAATGCCCATGGTAGCCTTCAGTGTTATCCTGAATTATAACGAGGCGAAAGTGGGTGGAGCCTCATGAAGTTATCATTCTGACGATAATTATTGGTGAAGGTTTAAAGCCAATATATGGTACCGGCTATTTTTTTTTCAGTAAATAGGTAGATAGCTAATAAATAAAAATTGCTTGACATTGGATATAGCAGTTATCAAATCAAGCTTGTCTACTATGTTTTTGATAATTACCAACTATTCCCTACATTTTCTCAATCTGATTGTGACCTATAAAGTAGACTGTAATTTCTTTGGAAACTTATTTTGGGAGTTAGACTAATAATCGAAGTGTTTTTGTATTTATTAACATATTTTGTTGGTTTGTTCATTATGACAATTATCAGTGGAGAGGTTCCAGAGTTCATACAGGTGTACTGCTTGCTTGTATTTAAATTTGTATGTCATTGTTGCCAGAGGTTTAGCCTTCGTTATGTATAGCCAATCATCCATCGAGAAAGAGGGAAGAAATGCTGACATAAGTTACGTAACGAGTGCGTTCGAAACCTTTTCTCTGAGTAAGTTGGCCCGTCTTCAAAAAAAGTCACTTTTACATTATAAGTACCAAATTTATTCAACCTACGTAGTGCAGAATACACTCAAAATTTATGTATTGATATAATATGTATTCTGAATAAGCGTTATATTTATGAAATGCATAGATAAAAAGTTATTGTGAAAAAACCGTGTTACAGAGGCCCTGAATCTCATAGTAATAGGTTTCGATTAATAGCCATCTTCTCCATATAATCAAAATCATCATTATCTTTTATCCTTCAAAGAACAGGTAATCTCTACAAGTAAATTCATTAGTAACAGATTACATCTCAGAAGGCTTAGATTATTTTTTTACCGCCTATAAATCATTTTGCAACATAAAGGCAGTTTAAACACAGCCTAAAACTTCAACATTCTTAGAAAACTTGTTGTAATTCATATTCCTATTTTGAAAATGTTTTTATGGCTGTTGATCATATTAGGTCTACTGTTATAATGCTGCAGAAGTAGTTATGTTGACCAGCCTGAGGAACCAGCTAAGTGCACTGTCACTGGGGAACTGCTAATCTTATCACATTGTACTCTGAACAAAGCAACATAAAAAAAATATCAGTTCGAATCACACAGATTACGAATTATACAATGCATAAAAGGGATCATATTTATATAACCATAAGGGAAATAGTGCTAACAGTGAATTCGCAAACTTTCCGACAAGAATGACATTGGAAATAAAAGAAAAAGTTTAGTACTACTTGGCAACGTCACGTTGCGTCTGAGAATCTGGACGACACAAAAAGAATCATGTCGCATCAGATTTGAGCATCACTGTACCTTTAGACTCTTTTTCATATTTAAGTTTATTTCCATTAATGTTTTTTAAATTACCCTATTTCCTTACTTGCAAGAATTTTAATTAATGCATATGCCTGAATTTCGTGCAAACAGTGTATCATGCAGTATACGGAATTACTAACACGAATATGAATGCAAGATCGATATATACGGCACTTTGCTTGCAAAGTGATTCGCAAGAATTTGCATACGTACGGAAAACAACGTTACTTAAACAAATATGAACATACCATGAAAACGAATGAATGAAAGCTCAGTGAGAAACTCGTCCAGTACAACGGGAATACAAACTATAAATAAGTCTCCCGAATTTCTTAAAGATAGTTATTTCAAGAACTACATTCAACATTCCACAAGGAAACAGAAATGAAAACGAGATGAAAAGACAAGTAGGTAGTCCGGGTCAGTGGGAGTGGCGTCAGAGGTCATCCCTCGAAACTTGGTATATAAAGAGCATTACCTCTGACCAAACCACATTCGAACTCCGAAGGAACCAACGAAATGTTCAAGAAGGTGAGGAAACAGAATTCCTTTTCAGAGTTTTTCATACTTCGATTCATCATGGTTGACTTTTTGCCTCTTGATTCTTTTATTTTATTTTTACTATTGTCGACCAAATTCAAAATATTCAGTAATGAATCCTGCTTATATTTCAAGCTTATGTCACTGCTGGGACTGAAAGAATAATAGAGCTGGAGTTCAAGTTTTAGGATTTGTTCCATGTAAATTTTACAAATTTCCTTTGCATCATTAAAGACTTGCGGTGTGAAAAAGTTTGTGGTTAATTCTACTGCAAAGGAAGAAGGCGAAAGATATGAATATTTTACTAAAAAGAAGAACTTCATTATACCATGCGCTTTGAAAAGAAGTCTTGTTTCATATCTCAAAGATCGTCATTATTAAAAGTTTGTCTATAAACTGTGCTTCTTCAATATTCAATTGGAGATGACGCATATCAATCGAAAAAATAAGATCCTGAACTTTTTAGATTTATTTTATTTTTCATTTTGCAGGTAGTTTTATTCTGCTTGGCCGTTACCACTCTGGCCAGCCGACACAGGATTATTACACCTTCTGGGTATGGGTACTCTGCTCCCAAGCATTCTCTCTCCTATGCTCCACATGCCCCAGCCTACGAGGCTCCCGAACCTTCCTACTCTGCCCCTAAAACATCCTACCACGCTCCTTCCTATGACGAAGAAGATGAAGTGAGTATTTCAGCAGTTTTTCTACACTTTCAACACCAACCATCGCCCATGTATTATTAATGAACGAATACAAGAATCATTCATTGGGCGTTAATATAATAATCATCTGAATCTTACTTTTATTTTGCAATGCTATTTAAAAGAAGAGATATAGTTAATTAACTGTTTATCACTGATGAATAAGGTTATTCAATAGTAATATATCTAATTTCTAATTAGAGAAGTAAATATAGTATAATCTACACCTCTGATCATCAGTCACTGGATGGACAAATGATCCATTATGGTCATAGTAGCAAAACAGCATTTAACATTTATAATTATCATAGATTTATATATAATTGTATATTGTAATTTTTTTTCTTCAGGTGGGAAAGCCCTTTGAATTCGAGTATGCCGTTACGGACCACTACAATGACCTCGACTTCGGCCACAGCGAAAACTCAGACGGGACGGTCGTCAGCGGTCAGTACCACGTCCTCCTCCCCGACGGTCGCACTCAGACCGTCACTTACACCGCCGATCACGACAACGGCTACCAGGCTGAGGTCACTTACGAGGGCGAGGCAGAGTACCCAGAACCCCATCCCTACCACCCAGCACCACCCTCTTACCACGCACCAGCTCACTCTTATTCAACCCCGGAACATTCGTATTCAGCCCCAGCTCATCCACACTCAGCCCCATCTCGTACTTATGGATAACACTAAGAACTGAAATGTGCTTCTGGCATATACACAGAAATTCGTGCACAACTGGTGTTTACTTTCCAAAATAAAATTGTTAAAGGGAATTTGACAAATTTTAGTATCCTTATTCGGCAATTATCCTTACTGATGATCTTCTTTAACTGTAATTTACCGCAGGATCTAAGTGATAAGTGGCTTAAATGAAACCATTCTTTAAACATCCATACTATTTTATAAGTTTAAAGCAGTGGTTCTTAACCTGGGGGGCACACCCCCCAAAAAGGAGGCGTCGGTAATTTCCAGGGAAGGCGCGAGCCCTAGCGAAAAACACTTGTGCATTTTAGTTCGTTATTTGAGTGATCAGAAGGTGGAAATTTCTACTGGATTTCTGGGGTTAATTCCAGTGCATGAGGCAGCTGGAGAGAATATTTTCAACTTGATAGGCTGTAATAATTCTGTATGGTCTTGGCTATAACAAGTTTCTCCATTTTGTGTACAACTCTGATGGATCTGTCATTCTTTTGCATCATGCATTTAAAATGCGGTTTCAAAGCTGCCATCAAATATAGGTTTTTTGCTGCCTGAAATCCCTCACTGGTTCAACCACAGTGAAAATAGGCGAGATAGATATGAGGAGTTATCTAAAGTAATGAATACAGCAACAGAATTTGAACACACAAAAGCTGCTCTCTCCCTTTTGAAAAACTTTCTTCTACTCGTTGGCTTGTGCGTGGGAAGGTAATGTTTAACACTAATGAATTGGGAAGAGCTTAAAGCTTATTTTACTGTCACGGAACTAGACAAATTATAGCTGGATTCAAGATTCAAGGCTAAAATGATTGGAGACATTCTGTTTGATCATAAGAATTGCTTGTTTATTTAATTTGCTACACCTGTAGTACAAGTATTTAAAAGATTGAATAGCTGTTTTCAGCAAACCAAAGCCGATCCCCATGAACTACACCGAAAATTATTCTTCCATCATAAAAGTCTTCAAAACAGGCGGTATAATTATTAATGGACAAAAAGACCTATTGATAAAGTTGATTTTGGCATTAAATTCTCAACAGAATGAAGCAAGTTCAAGCAAAGGAAAAATACGAATGAAACTTTCAAAGAAATAAGATATGTCAAAGAAAGATGCCTGGCTATGTACAAGAAGCCCTTAGTCAAGTACAGAGTAGGCTTCTATCGACAAGTGATATTTTTAAAGATCTGGCAAAATTTAGCGCCATAGTAGTTTTGAATCAAGTTTCAAGACCAGCATTTTCGGAACTATCTTTCTTAAACACCCCTGAAAGCAATACCAGTGTGATTGAAGACCAGTATAGAAAATTACCCATTATTGATTGGAAAGAAGAGGCTGCATTTAAAAAGGATGGAATCCCTGCAGACACAGACAAATTTTGGATTGGTGTACTTCAGCATCAAGCTTTTAAAGAACTAGCCACCTTTGCCCTAACATGTTTAGTAACACCAGTCAGTAAGTAACGCTGTAACATCGGTAAAAACAAAAGCCAGACACCGAATGCAGCTAAAGCTTTTCGATGCTATTGTAAGAATAAGAGCTGAGTTACTGCTCACAAACAAATGTTGCAAAGACTTCACGGCATCTCCAAGAATGATAAAGGATTCTATCTCCGAGAAAGTATGTGCCAAAGATTCGACTTCTGATGTAAACGACACTGCCGAATTATGTGAAAAAGAGTTGGCTTTTTTTTTTTGGGGGGGGGTGCTTTATTTCCATTGCTGTTTGGCTTCCTCGCTAGGTTTACATCTGGCAACCATGCTTAGCATTCACATCTCTATATTGACAATTCCTGGCCAGAAAGCAAATGAGGTTATCTACACATTCTTGCACTTCAAGTTACCTTACGAGAGAATAAATCATACACCAAAAGCGAGCAGGTGAACTTTTAAGGAAATAATATTTTAAGCCAGTTAAAATACGAGTGTTCCATGCCCCTTGATACTAATACTAATAGATTTCGATTAATAGCCATCTTCTCCACATAATCAAAATCTTGTTTATCTTTTATTCCTCAAAGAACAGGTGAACAGATTACATCTCAGAAGGCTTAGATTATTTTTCTACGCCTATAAATCATTTTGCAACATACAGGCAGCTTAAACACACCCTAAAACTTCAACATTCAAAGAAAACTTGTTGTAATTCATATTTCTAATTTGAAAATGTTGTTATGACTATTGAGCTTAATAGGTCTACTGCAGACGTCTCACCAGCCTGAAGAGCAAGTTAAGTGCACTGTCACTCAGGGGGCACCGCTAATCTTAATCACACCCTACTTTCAACCAAACAACGTAAAAAAATCATTTCAAATTACACAGATTACGAATTATACTAATGCATAAAACGGATCATATTTATATAACCATATAAACTTTTCGACATATATGACACTGGAAAAAAAAAGTAGGACTAATTGGCAACGTCCCGTTGAGTCTGAGAATCTGAATGATACAAATGGAATCATGTCGCATCAGATTTGAGCATCGCTGTATCTTTAGACTCTCTTTTTCCTTATTTAAGTTTATTTTCTTTAAGTTTTTTTTAAATTACCCCATTTCCTTACTTGCAAGAATTGTATTTAATGTACATGTCTGAATTCCTTGCAAAACGTGCATCATGCAATATATGGAATTACTAACACGAATATGAATGAAAGATCGGTATATACGGCACTTTGCTTGCAAAGTGATTCGCAAGAATTTGTAAGCTTAAGGAAAACAACGTTACATAAACAAATACAATCAAACCATGAAAATGAATGAATGAATGAAAGGTCAGTGAGTAACTCGTCCAGTACAACAGGGAGGAAGACAAACTATAAATAAGTCTCCCAAATTTCTTAAAGATAATTATTTCAAGAACTACATTCACCATTCCACAAAGAAACGGAAAGGAAAACGAGATGAAAAGACAAGTAGGTAGTCCGGGTCAGTGGGAGTGGCGTCAGAGGTCATCCCTCGAAACTTGGTATATAAAGAGCATTACCTCTGACCAAACCACATTCGAACTCCGAAGGAACCACCGAAATGTTCAAGAAGGTAAGGAAACAGAATTCCTTTTGGGAGTTTTTCATACTTCGATTCATCATGGTTGACTTTTTGCATCTTGATTTTTTCATTTTATTTTTACTATTGTCGACCAAATTCAAAATATTCAGTAAAGAATCATGCTTATATTTCAAGCTTATGTCACTGCTGGGACTGAAAGAATAATCAAGCTGGAGTTTAAGATTTAGGATTTGTTCCATGTAAATTTTACAAATTTCCTTTGCATCATTAAAGACTTACGGTGTGAAAGAGCTTGTGGTTAATTCTACTGCAAAGGAAGAAGGCAAAAGATGTGAATATTTTACAAAAAAGAAGAACTTCATTATACCTTGCGCTTTGAAAACCAGTCTTCTTTCATATCTCAAAGACCATCATTTTTAGAAGTTTGTCAATAAACTGTGCTTCTTCAATATTCAATTGGAGATGACGTATATCAATCGAAATAATGAGATCTTGAACTTTTTAGATTTATTTTATTTTTCATTTTGCAGGTAGTTTTATTCTGCTTGGCCATTACCACTCTGGCCAGCCGACACAGGATTATAGCACCTTCTGGATATGGGTACTCTGCTCCCAAGCATTCTCTCTCTAATGCTCCACATGCCCCAGCCTATGAGGCTCCCGAACCTTCCTACTCTGCCCCTAAAACATCCTACCACGCTCCTTCCGATGAGGAAGAAGATGAAGTGAGTATTTCAGCAGTTTTTCCTTGACTTTCAATAACACAAACCATCGCCCATGTATTATTAATGAGCGAATGCAAGAATCATTTATTGGGCACTGAATATAAAAATCATCTGAATCTTATTTTTATTCTCCGATGCTATGTAAAAGATGATATACAGTTAATCTACTGTTTATTACTAATGAATAGTTATTTTCGAGTAATATATCTGGTTTCTAATTAGAGGAGTAAATATAGTATAATCTACATCTCTGATCACTAGTCACAGGAATACATATATACATTTTTTTCAGGAAGGAAAGCCCTTTGAATTCGAGTATGCCGTCACAGACCATTACAATGGCCTCGACTTCGGCCACAACGAAAACTCAGACGGGACGGTCGTCAGCGGTCAGTACCACGTCCTCCTCCCCGACGGTCGCACTCAGACCGTCACTTACACCGCCGATCACGACAACGGCTACCAGGCTGAGGTCACTTACGAGGGCGAGGCAGAGTACCCAGAACCCCTCCCCTACCACCCTGCCCCACCCTCTTACCACGCACCACCTCACTCTTATTCAGCCCCGGAACATTCGTATTCAGCCCCAGCTCATTCACACTCAGCCCCATCTCGTACTTATGGATAACCACATGGAAATCCACAACTCCAGGAACTGAAATGTGCTTCTGGCATATACACAGATATTTGTGCACAACTGGTGTTTACTTTCCAAAATAAAAATGTTAAAGAGCATATGACAATTTTTAATATACTTATTTAGCAATTACCCTTACTGATGATTTTATTTAACCGTAATGTACCGCAGGATCTAAGTGATAAGGGGCTTAAAAGAAATAATTCTTTTAAAAATTCATGCAATTTTATCTACGATTAAAGTTACACACTCGTTGAGTGTGACTAAAGTTTCTAGCTCTTGGTATATCCTAGCCTCGGTGCCTACAGTCTCTCTCTCTCTCTCTCTCTCTCTCTCTCTCTCTTTCATTATCGGCACCATTAATCTGAGGGCAGAAGAGGGAATGTTCTCAGTCACATCGTCCAGCTATCCTTAAACCTACTTTGAAGAAGAATGTGTTGCAAGACCAGTTATCTCTTTTAGATCGAGTGGTCCTCTTATTCCTGCCGAGACCGACCAGATTTAATGAAAAGCAGCATCAATAAGCAGTTATTGTGCCACGCTGTCTAACTTCTCAGTTCCAGAGGTCTATTATTCCTCACACATTTGTTCTATGGAACAGCCTTGCAATTAGAACCTCAAAAACTTCATCCGATGTGCAATGCATTATTACCGTCAAACAATTACCTACAAATAAGCATTTCTCTTCCTTTTGTACTTCATATCATGTTCTGTAACTATCTATTCTTTGGCAGCTTAAATTTCAAGTCAATGGCCCGTATAGTCTTGTTCCATGTGAATAAAGTTCATAAACCAAATAACTTTCTGGGACAAAATTCTTGGTAAGAGTTTTGTCTCAAAAAATTCCATGTAAATATTGCTAAGGACAGGAGATAAGGGATTACTCATAGCCATGCCAAACTTTTGTACAAAAAAATATTGATATCATCAGGGCATAGGTTTTGATTAAATTTTTCCAAATTTTTTGTACAAAAGTTTGGCATGGCTATGGGTAATCCCTTATCTCCTGTCCTTAGCAATATTTACATGGAATTTTTTAAGACAAACTCTTACCAAGAATTTTGCCCCAGAAAGTTATTTGGTTTAGATATGTGGATGATATCTTCTGTATTTGGCCAGTTCACGAAAATCTCCAGGAATTCCTTAATAATCTCAATAATTTAGTCCCTTCTATAAAATTTACTGTAGAGGAAGCAAGAAATTGTAATTTGAATTTTCTTGATGTAACTGTTCATAGAAATGATAGAAATTTCACCTTTTCAGTCTTTCGAAAATCAACCAAAATTGCCTCTGTTGTTCATTACTACTCCAATCACCATCAAAATGTTAAATTCTCTGTTTTGTTCTGTGATGTTCCTAAGGGCTTTACGTGTCTGTAGCTCACAGTTTATTGACGATGAAATTAAAACTATTTATGATATTGCATTGAAACTTAAATACCCAAGGACTTTTGTAGATGTGGCATGGAAAAGAGCTAGAAAAACATTTTATTCAACTAATGACAAACGTGAATTATTAAGCATAACATTCTAAAATTACCCTATGATGAAAGGTATTTAGATATTCCTAGAATTTTAAAGCTTTTTAACATAAATGTTGGTTTCAGTAATATTAATGTCAAGAGTTTAGTAATCAAAAATTCTCCTAAAGATCTTCCAGGCTGCATATATGAAATTCCTTGCAAAAAGTGTGATAAAGTTTATTACGGACAGACGGGTAAATCTCTTTCACAACGTCTCAAACATCATCAATATTCTGTGAGAACTGGGCAAATATCGAATGCATTATTCGTACATATGAGAGATTTAGACCATCCTATTAACTGGAGTCAAGCTAGAGCCTTAATCCCATCTAATGACACAGTTAAAAGGAATATCATTGAATCTTGTTCATCAAGTCAAATAATAGAAGTGTTCTAAATTTAAGTCTTGGTTTGTTTAAACTTGATGCTTTCATAATGAAAAAAGTTGTAGATAAATATAAGCAACAAAATTAATATATTCAGTTTTTACATGTTTTGGACTGTAAAGATACTTTGTAATTTCGGTTAGGGTCAAATCTGTTTAGGTTTGTGACCGTGTGATATCCGATAATCCTGGATTATCTCTTTAAATTTTTACCCTTTTGACAATTAACCATCTGGTATTCTTGATCTTGTTGTGTACCTGAGACCTTTCTCTCCAATTGTATTTCATTAGCTCCTTGACAATGTCTTAGTAAAGACAAAAGCGCTTGGATTTCTGACTATCATTTTCCTGTGGGATTCGCTTATTTATGAAGTCACGTGCATCTTCTGTGATTTTTTAAGCACACACACACACACACACACACACACACAGGAGTCAAAAGACATTATAGCTGAGGCAGTGGGTAGTCCAAGAAAGTCTTTACGTAAATTGGTGCTTGAACTAGAAACAAAAAGGGGAAAGAAGAGAAGTTATAGTGCTGTATATCGTGAGTTGAAAAAATCTAGTATCGAGCCATTTCATGTTATCAGCAAGCCCAACATCACTCAGCAACAGAGAGAAGACTGTGCATGGTTGTGTGGTTCATTTCTTAAAGATTGGGATGAAGCTGACTTTCTCCATGTTGCTACATCAGATGAATTGTTCATTTATACAGTCAGGAAGCCAAAACCTAATAATGACATCATTTAGGCTGCAACATTGGATGAATGTTTGGGAATTTTTCTGTTTCACAGCCAAACGGTTAATGTG
>NC_087204.1:109502518-109520018 GCF_015104395.2 Macrobrachium nipponense
AATAAAAGAGAGGAAGGTAATAAACATCTCAAAAGGAGCATGGGATTCAGATGTGATCGACAAGATTTTCATTCAACCAACGTTTAAGAAGATTAAAGGAAGGTTATCAGCGGGGGTGACCTTAATTGGCTTACCTGTGGATGGATCTCTTGGTATAAATACCACCTTTTCTGTAAACTTTTCTCATTCATATACCTGAAGAGGGAGACAGCAGTCTCTGAAATATAGTACTTTTCTCTATATATTTTGGTATTTTTATGGGCTCCTTTTATCAGATATGTAACATATAATTATATATATTATATATAATTATATATATAGATATATATATATTATATGTATATATATATATATATATATATATATATATATATATATATATAACACCATTGTGGATTGCTTGTCCATTTTAACGACTCGTGCTATGATTATTATTATTATTATCATCATTATCCACCGTGAAGCCTCGTGCTATATTATTGATGTTAATATTACTATTAATATTATTATTATTATCGTTCACCCTGAGGCTTCATTATAGGAGATCAAATCCCTCTCCGTTGAATTCAGACTTTAAAAAAAACCACAACAAGAAAAAGGAAGTCGAAATCAGCAACAAAATTTGTGCTTTGTTCCTTAAAACAGGAGGAAACGAAAATTCCGACACGTCTACCCGCCTCTCAAGAAACGTCATTCGCAAATGACCTTCAAATTCAAAGTCGATTCCACAATCGTAACGCGCTCTTCTTGAAAGGGGCAATTATCACGAACAATCTCGAGGTGAAAAGAAATTAGAAACAAGAGAGGTGGCCGACCTTCGGCCATCGGCACGTTCAAGGTTGCGTGCGGTGGGAGTCTTCTCACAGAGGAAATTTGAAGGTTTTGTTAATGAGATGATATGGCTATAAGTGAAATGATTTCATTTGCCTTTTTTATTTCATTTATCTATTTATTTATTCATTTTATGTCAATTTCCGCCAAGTTAAGTCTGTTTCATGCAAGAAACTGAATACAGAAATTAGGCCAAAGGCAAAGCACTGAGACCTATGAGGTCATTCAACGCCGAAACGGAAATTGGCAGTAAGACGGTTTGAAAGGTGCAAGAGGAGGAAAGCCTCGCAGCTCCACTATGAACCAACTGATAGGAGAGGGTGGGAAGCAAGATGGAAGAGAATATGAAAGGAGGTACAGTAAAAGGAACGAAAGGCGTTGCAGCTAGAGGTCAAAGGCAGGCTACAAAGAACCTTAAGTAATGCCTACAGTGCACCACTAACCGCACGAACCCCTCCCCTACAGGATTCAGGCAAGAAAATTAGTGTTCCACAATTTTGGGGAACACTAATTTTCAAATTTCTAACGTACCTGAGTTCAAGGATCCATCCCTGGAAACTATGGATTTTATGATCATGAAAATACATGACTATCGAAGGGTACAACACTTGTTTTTGCAAAAGTAATATAAGCAATAAACAAACAAAATGTTGCCTCTTTCTCTTGCACTTTATAAAGTAACTTTAATGCGTTTGGCATTTGCTGCTCTAGCCAGTTCAAATATGGCTGCTCCTGCTACTTATGAGTACTGTCTTCAAGAATAGCCAATCTCCAATGTCCCAACTGCCCTAGGATGAGGCCCTTATGTCATCCTACTATCCCTAAAAGGACACGTAATATGCCTTTGTAAATTTATTTTATAACTTTCGATTAAGGGTTATACTTGTGCTGCTATCTGGGCAGTCGTACCCTGCATAGCTTTGTCTTACCAAGATACAGGCTGGAGTGTCATTAATCAAAAATACACTTAAAAACATTTCTTCGTACTCTATATGTTTCGATAGGCTAAGAGGGAAGCTTCTGGTTATCAGTGATTGTCATGAAACTGGGAGACTGGAGAGCGGCATTTTTATAAATCATTAGTCATCAGTACATTACACACCAACTATAGTAGATTCACATCAACCGTGCATTTGATGTTTAGGCCAGTCCCTTACGACGCTTCTGATTGGCTGTTGATAAGCCAATCGCAGGGCTGGAAACTCTTAGTCTCTCTCGAAAGTTCACATAGGCAGGATGCATTTTCCATCTCTCCTGAGGGATACTTTTGAAAGACGTATCCCTCAGGAGAGGTGGACCATAGATCCTACCCATGTGAACTCTCGAGAGCCCCGTGATTGGCTTATCAACAGCCAATCAGGAGCGTTGTAAGGGACTGGCCTAGACATCAAATGCACGGTTGATGTGAATCTACTACAGTTTTTCTAAGCTGAACATTTCCACGATAGTATCAGTAAAACTGATGTGTTTGGACTACGATACTTCATGCAAGTGAATGCCTATCGACTTCGAGTGTGTCCTGACTTCGACAGCACGTCGAACTTAAAGACCATTCCCTCCAGATATATCGTACCTGTGCTGGCATAAGATATCGTAATCTTAAACTAACCAACCAAAGACCAATTCCAACTCAGAAGAAAAGGTCAGTACCGCTTCATACTATCATACGGGCTGTTCCAGGTCATTACAAACAAATAAAAACTACAAGACACACAAGGTTAAACTTACATAGAGGGCTAGGCACAGAGCCCAAAAGCCCAGCCCTAAAAGATACCCAACTTAACAACAAGGCAACCCAACCCACTCTACACAGTACATGCCAAAGTCATCCTTTTCATTACCTCAATATAGAACTCACAGCCCGCCCCACCACCAACCCTCCCAACCCCCAACCCCCACCCGAGAACTTCAGAAATGAACGATACCTTTCACGGGTACGGGGTATGGGCAATACAAGATTTCTTGTGTTGAGAAAATGAAGTCGGTGAAAAAAAAAATTATGAATAAAAAAAAAACTCGAAATTCACGACTTTCTTCATAATTATTTTCTATACACACACCCTCATATATATATATATATATATATATATATATATATATATATATATATATATATATAGTATGTATGTATTATATATATGCATTTATAGATTTTTATCCACACATTAAGGAAATAATACCGAATGGGTATTAATATCAATATCATTATTCATAAGAAAGCGTCGCCTGACGAACTCGAACCGCCGACAGTAACTCCTTCTGACTTCAGTGACGAGTCCTCTTGTGTATATCTATATATATATTATATATATATAGATATATATAATATATATATATATATCTATATATATATATATGTATAGGTGTGTGTGTATATATATATATATATATATATATATATATATATATATATATATATAGAGAGAGAGAGAGAGAGAGAGAGGAGAGAGAGAGAGAGAGAATTTATATATAAATATATATAAACATATCTGTAACTATACTATATATAGACTACATATGCATGTATATATACGAAAAGTCAATAAAACACGTCTATAATGTTGCGTGCTATGAAATATTCATACAAAATTTGCACCATCTAACATTGTTTCCAGGTCTACTGAATAGACTAGAGTAACTGTCCCAAAATAGCATTTACCTTCGAATAATAATTTAAAGCTCATAATATCTTCCAGCAGACGCACGAAAGAGATGAGTGGCAAAGCTCTAAATTTTACACAAGGAAAAGACGCGTCTTGAATTCCAAAGACCTAAGTAACAGAGAGAATAATATTAAGTATCATTAATATTTTTTTTTATTGGACCATAAAGCACAAACAGTGAGAGGACGATCCATTTTACATTTTACATTTTAGCAGTCACTCTCGAAAATAAATAAATACATAAATGCATAAATCATGAGCTTCTTGCGACGGTCATTTTAGTTCTCCCAAGGCAAAGGCAAACGGCGAAAAACGATGGAGAGAGAATTTCCATTCTTTCTTGGGTTATGTAAATGACCGGCAAGAACATTCCCCTAACAAACCACGTAAACCCTGTTTGGTAAAGACCTTAAATAAACGTAATAACTTCACTGAGATTTGCTACGCAAAAGTAAACAAAGCATATCAGTAATTTTAACAGTAAACTAGCAATCATTTTCCACCATTTGGGTTAACTGGAATTTTCCAAAACCTTCTCCCAATAAATACCTCGTAACCTGGCACTTTCTACAAAATCATGATTCTAATATTTTTGGTTAAACTAGTTTTATATATATATATATATATATATAATATATATATATATATATATATATATATATATACATATATATATATATATATATATATATATAATATACTGTCGAAAAGAATGGCAAAAGAGGTTCGATACGGTAAATTCCGACCCTTGGGATGATATATAGCCGGGGTAATTACATTCAACATTCTTACATTAGGGCCACCTGGAGAGAGAGAGAGAGAGAGAGAGAGAGAGAGAGAGAGAGAGAGAGAGAGATGCTGATCCCGCCTGGACGTCGCCAAGTCTATACGTAAAATTTACGTTAAGTTAACCACCCTAAGACTATCTTTGCCACATAGCAAAAGTCCAATGAGAAAAATGGATACGCTACATTTTGTCTAGAAAGTTATGTACAGAGCTCGGAATTACAATCATTATGTAGAAATGGAAAATTCAAAGATCATACAAGGCATTAGATTAAAAGTGTCACTAACCACTTGAGTAACTTATTCTGTGGTACTTAGTTGAAATCTTGTAGAGGAAGCGACTGAGTTCCAAGTAACTATCCTCACAGGACAAAACTTCTGAGGCCTAAACGAATCACTGTGGAAATAAGATGCCTTGTGAGTGACATCCATTCGTTCAAAATATCTGGATTACATAATATCAAACGAAAAATTTTTTTCACCTTACATATTTTATTTATCTTTATTTGTTTTTAAAATGCAATAGCTAACCTATGATGTACAATTTGCGTATGTAAACATGTGACATTTTACTACTAAATCGATTGAGGTGAATGGCTTACACTACAAATTAACATAACATTTAGTTAAAGAAAGCTTAAATTCCATTCCGTTTAAAATCTAACTACAGTGCAATATTATAAAGTCCTGATTCAAAATGGGCTGTATTTTGAATTAACGATCTAAAACACGAGTTATTAACTATTATTTTAATTTAGGCAGTACTGTAAACACATCTCCTAGGATGCACATATTGCAAAAGATAAATGGAACTGTAAAAAGAGACAATGGAGCCTTTAATCTTAAAATCTTCGAATTAATAAAAACAACCAAATTTAAAATCTTCGGAGTAATAAGTTTATTTATTTACTTGTGTATTTTAATTTCATTTTATTTGTTTACTTATTTTTTTTGCATTCCAGAAAAAGATCAGAGTAATAAGAATTTTTTTTTTTCATTCCAGAAACAGAAAATCAGAGTAATAATTTTTTTTTTTTGCATTCCAGAAACAGAAAATCAGAGTAATAAGTACTCTTTTTTGTTTATGCATTCCAAAAAAGAAAATCAGTCTAAATCTTCTCTATGAATACGAAAATTTGACTCCCAAGACAATAGGAAAGCATGTCATGACCTGACCTTCAGAAATCTCCCAGGGAGGATGGTGTTCCAAGGCATTGTCGAAGTCATATCGCTCCCTCTTCATCGCTTCACGAAATTCGGGTATCGACTCTGAAACTGACGAATCTGGGTTACAGCAACAACGCGAGTTTGACCCGACTATGGTTATACCATAATTAGAAAGGTTTCTTTTTCTTCTTCGTCTTTGACGCTCTCATGCGTTTTGCAATGTCGGTTTGGGAGGAATTTTTTTTTCTTCCGGCATAAAATTACACTGCAAGATTTTCGGGTACATACATCTGTAAGTGTATGTGTATATATGTAAGTATATATGTATGCATATATACACAAGTGTGTGTGCTGTAAACAATGTAGGTACTGCATATGTAATACCTGATGTGTATATATATATATATATATATATATATATATATATATATATATATATATATATATATATATATATATACATATATATATACTTACATACATACATATATACATATATATATACATATATATCTCAGGTATTACATATGCAGTACCTATATTGTTTACAGCACACACACACACACACACACACATATATATATATATATATATATATATATATATATATATATATATATATATATATATATATATAATATATATAGAGAGAGAGAGGAGAGAGAGAGAGATTTAGAGAGCAGAGAGAGAGCGAGAGAGAGAGAGATATCACAGTATATATACACAAACACCGTTCGCAATATACGCAATACGTACGGATTAAAGTAAACTACACGAAAATACTTTTTTTAATCAATTATCATTATATCCCCTGTGAAATCAATCTCCCACATGAAGTAGCGTCATTCGGCTACCCAGGCAAAAATGGACGCCTGCGTAATCATCAAAGCACTTGAAGACCAAAACGTTCCAGTTCAATAAATCACCCTTCGTGACAAGCGACATCACAAACCGTTATCCTGTTATGCGGTTTGAGCTTCCTCGAAGGAGGAGGAGGAGGAGGAGGAGCACCAATTTTCATAGCACAGGATGACTTGAATATAGGTATCAAGGCTAACAAATGATTATGTTTTGCTAACGTGGGTGAATGTGATGAATGAAAACGTAAGACTGAGAGAGAGAGAGAGAGAGAGAGAGAGAGAGAGAGAGAGAGAGAGAGAGAGCGAAATACACTGCTTTGTTAACATGGTCAGAGATATAATGAAAGGAAATGTATGTTTACACTTGTGAAGACAAAGAAGGAGAGAGAGAGAGAGAGAGAGAGGAGAGAAGAGAGAAGATGGAGAGGGAGAAGAGAAGGAGAGAGAGAGAGAGAGAGAGAGAAATACACTGTTTTGTTATCGTAGTCAGAAACGTAATGAAAGTAAACGTACGTTTATACTTGTGAAGACGAAGACGGAGAGAGAGAGAGAGAGAGAGAGAGAGAGAGAGAGAGAGAGAGGCGCAAAAAATCCTTCACGAAGGCCATAAGGAAGCTCAACTCGCTTGATGATGATATAGACAAAAAAAAAAGGAAGAAGGTAGATCACATAAAAAATGAAGAAAGCTTGAAGTGTGGTAAGATGGCGTAACAAAAAAAAATGCTCATCAGCAGTGCTAACTCCCGTACTCCTGCCCGTAGCTACAATTAGCAAAGCTGCAATTAGGTACGTAGGTACACGCATGCCTCGTTCATCAGGTAGTACAACGTCCATCCTTCAGACTTCGAATGGGTACAATGATGACCTCGTTTTGAATAATTCTGTTCTTTCTTTTACCTTGTCCTAATACAGTTGCAATTTGAGTTGGTCTTGTTACGGAATTCGCGGATCTGAAGGGGAGACTGGATGGGATTGCGCCATTCCAATGGAGGAGAGAGAGAGAGAGAGAGAGAGAGAGAGAGAGAGAGAGAGAGAGAGAGAGAGAGAGAGAGAGAGAGAGCTGGGCAGGAGATGTACTGACTACGGTTAAACCTTATGATGATTTCGTTTTCTTTACCCTTCATAAGCATTCTAATTTTTATATTAATGATCGGGTTATCAATGAAAGGAATTCGCAATGTGTGTTTTATAAAAGGTATTGAGAACTTTCCTCCTTGTATTTGATTGTAAGGTATTCAGAATTTTCCTATTCATATACGATTGATTCTAAAAGCAAACACAAAGAAAAACTCGCTCAAAATACAATTCGAATACAATCATGAGTGTCACGTGGATTCAAGAATCTTAGCTGTTAAAAGTGTTAAAACATATTTAGATAAATACATCACAGCAAAAAAAAAAAAAAAAAAAAAAAAACGCTCTCCTTGCCTCCATTAGAGCGAACAGGAACCGAAGCCACGATAGAAAATAGGCTGGGTCTGTGGGCGTGGCATCCGAGGTCAACGGCGGAAAGGCGGGTATAAATAGGGCATTCCCGCCGCCCCAGAACACAATCGACCTGTTGTTAGCAAGCCATCGCCATGTTCAAGAAGGTGGGTCACGAAGTTGTTTGAAGTTAACCATAGCAAATACTGTATTCGTAGGAGCTTAGTTTTAGTTTTGCACTGGCCTGGTGAAGAGAGGCACTTAGGAAATTTATATACATAAGAAGTGACTGTATTGTGAATGTTAATGGACTCATCATTTTTTTATTGTGTTTTGAATGTAAATAGACTGACAACAGATATATTTCATAGCAAATTTTGAGGATTTTTTTTCTCGTAATAGGCCGTAGTGACGATGACTTACGAGAATTAGACTATGAAGCTGCATAGAACCGTGTCACTTTCAGCCATTCAGTGATATTCTGGTAATGGAGATGACTCGAGAATCCTTGTGGTTTCCAAATATTGGACTTACACAGACGAAACTTATAAATGTCACTTGAACTTGAACATAACACTTAAACAATTCGAATTCGAATTCTAACTAAAAGTTACTCATTTTCATATACATCATTTTCATTTCTAAATATTGGACATGCACAACTGGAACTTATGTGTCACTTGAAATGAAGATAATAGCGACATCATTTTAATTCTAATCAATAGTTACTAACTTTTATGCATATAATTATCATTTCCAAAACACTGGATCAAGCTAATATTTCACTTGAATTGAAGATGAAAGTTACACCATTCGAATTTTAACCAATAGTTACTAATATATAATATATATATATATATATATATATATATATATATATATAATTTCCAAAAATTGGCATAAACCGATGAATCCAAAAAAATGTCAGTCGAAGTACAGAAAAAAAAGTACATCATTTGAATTGGAAACAATAGTTATGAACTTTCATATATATAGATATATATATATATATATTGATATATATATATAATTTCTATTTTCAAAAATTGGACATAGGGAGACGAATCTAATATAATGTCAGTTGAACTGAAGAGAACAGTAACGTCACTTCAATTTGAACCTATTTACTAAACTTTATAAACATTTCCTTCCAGGTAACTCTGTTGTGTTTGGCAGCCTTGGCTGTGGCTAGGCCGGATAAGCCAGCTCCTTCTTCTGGGTATGGGTATTCTGCCCCTACACAGCCCCCTCCTCCCCCAGTCTACAGTCCCCTCAACCAGCTTACCCTCCGCCCCTCAACCTTCCTATTCTGCCCCTCAACCATCCTATTCCGCCCCTGCTCCATCCTACGAGGAACCTGAGGTGAGGCTTAATTTACTTTCGTTTTCATAGCTTAGTTTGTTATTATAAAGATATAGATAAACAGTCAGGTATACACATACATATACATATATATATATATATATATATATATATATATATATATATATAGATATATATATATAAAGGTTTTTTTTTTGCCACGAAGGAAAAAAATGAAAAAACGAGTTGGCCGAGTACTTTCGGTCCTATTCATAGCATCACGTTTTATATACTTCGTGATCAAGTTATTCATATATATATATATATATATATATATATATATATATATATATATATATAATTTGAAAGTATGTATGTATATATATATATATATATATATATATATATATATATATATATATATATATATATATATGTATGTCATGCTGGCAAGAAAAAATTCCTTTATGCTAATAGTTAAGGATCTGGCCTCCTTTCCTAATTATCTTCCCATGCAAGCACCTGATTAGGCATTGAAATACAATCAATAAGCAACATTCTATTGTCTTTAATGCAACATGACTTCACTGAATGCATGGTGGCGTAATATGAATTAAATGCATTTAAGATTCAGGGCGTAGATTTGCACACATGCCAATACAATTCTTAATATGATCATATATATATATGTGTGTATATAGTATTCAAATAAGTTATTATATTAATTTATTATTAGTATTATATATATATTATATATTATATATATATTAAAGACCTAATGTTCTAGTTTAAAGAATGCACTTCAATCCAACCTAATTATACTTAGAAGTAATAGAGTATAATGTGTCATTTTTCCTTTCAATTCCTCAGAAGGGAATGCCCTTCGACTTCGAGTACGCCGTGAACGACCAGTACAAGGGCCTCGACTTCGCCCACGACTCCGAGTCCGACGGAAATGTTGTCAAGGGCGAGTACCACGTCCTCCTCCCCGACGGTCGCACTCAGATCGTCACTTACACCGCCGACGCCTACAACGGATTACCAGGCTGAGGTCACTTACGAGGGCGAAGCCCAGTACCCGGAGCCCCAGCCTTACACGCCTGCCCCTGCTTACTCGGCCCCTGTGGCGCTCCGTGCTTGAACAGTCAGCCCCATGCCCCAGCCCCCAACCAGCTTACTCAGCCCCTGCCCCAGCCCACCCCAACCAGCTACTCATTCCCCTGCCCTGCCCCAGCCCCCCAACCAGCTTACTCAGCCCGTCACGTACTTACGAAAGACCCAGCTCACTCTCTACGGTGCTCCCAGAAATTAGAACTCTGAACGTTGCCCTGATCTTTATACAGATGAATATTTATGTACTATGAAAATTGCAGACCGTAATATATGAACTATAAAAACACTCTGAGTTTTAATCAATGATTCCCTAACCATTCTACGAAAAATCTCTCATATCTAAAAAGCACAAGTGTATTCACCATTTTGTTTTCTTTGTTTTCGTATTAAAACTGCCATAATTAAAAAAAAAATAAGTTTTTACAGTCAGCCTTCGTCCATTCCTTAATATGATTACATACTTTTTATAGTCTATAGATATATATATAATATATATATATATATATATATATATATATATATATATAATGTGTGTTTATATATACTTCTCCAAAACGGTCAATATAAAATTGTGCATGTATAAAATCCGTTTTTTTATGTTATTATAACTGAATTGACAAAAAATAATCTAATCTTATTATAACTGAGTTGACAAAAAAAATTAAAGTTAGCCTTCGTGAATTTGTAAATGTGATTACATATTGATAACGGCAATAAATGAATTTCTACAACACTGCAAAATATAAAAATGAGTACGCATAATTTCCCGTATTCTTCTTGTTAATAACCGAACTCACCGACAAAACAAAATCATACATACTATTAATAACTGCAATAATGCATTTTTCCAACATGGCACAATATAAAAATGAGTAAGCGTAAATTTCCTTTCTTCTTCTTCTTCTTCTTCTTACAAGTGAATTACCAATAAAAAAGAAAAGAAAAAAAAAACTTTAAAGTTGGCCGTCGTCACTTTGTTAACCTGATTAAATAGTATTGATAATCGCAATATATAAATTTGTACAACACGGAGAAACATAAAAACTTGTGCGTATACAATTTCCCGTTTTTCCCTAGTTAACAACTGCACCCAAAAAAAAACTAACAAAAAACATTTTAATAAAAAAAATAACACGGTAAAGCTAGTTTTTGTTATTATGATAATTATTTCATTATAATAACGACTAAGAAACGTCTCCAACACTGCAGAATATATATAAAATGAACGATGTCGCTTTATATTTCGCCCGAAGGCTTTTCTTGACAGCATGCGAGGAACGAGATCTCCAGTCAAATTGTGACCTGAAGTCTGGTTTCCGAAGAACAATAACACCTACTGCGTGATGTTCATGCGTGGATGCCCGCTCGAGGAAAAGAGGGCGGATGGAAATTTTGAGGGCGTGAACGCCAGGCATATCAGTATTTGTTACAAAGAATCTTATGCTTCAAAGAGTTTTTTAAGAAAAGAATTATTTTTTAAATAAAATTTTCGTCCAGAATAAAAAAAAAATTTAATTTTCCTCCAGAATAAAAAAAAAAAAAAATTTTCCTCCAGAGTAGAACAAAATTCAAATTTTCCTTCAGAATAGAAAAACAAATTCAAATTTTCCTTCAGAATTAATTTAATGATTATTCGTGGTCTGATTTATCCATCCATTAACTTCGAAGGCGAGTTTCTTTACAAGGAATTCTGTGAAAAATGAAGGGAGGGAAAAAACAAAAACAAATGAAGCCAGGTTTGTAAATGCCAAATGAGATGTGTATAAATAAACAAAAGCTCCAGCCAAGTAAATATTATATAAGACGACTTTCTATAAGGGAATTCTCTTATTCATTTAAAAAATAAAAGATGAAAAACTAAACTAAGATAGGTTTAGTAAAACCCATATGAAGTACGCTGGGTAAATATAAAATAAACAAAATACAACTATACAAATATCAATGAAATTAAAGAATTGGAACGTCTCTGAAACCTGTTTTAATGACTTTAACATCAAAGAATACGACTTTCCAATCAAAGAACAACTTTGTAATAACTTGAAAAGTAAAAGAATTGGACTTTTCGTAACGTGCTGAATAATAATATCAAGGTGTCTCAGCAGAACACAGAGCTGACATCGAGGGAAATAGGAAGCAAGACTTAACAGAGATGACAATCTGTCCAGTAATACCTTGCTTGGATTTGCTCCATGTGAAGGAAAATGCTATTCTTTTATTCTCTTTCTGTAACATGGCGTCACAACACCTATGGTCATTGAGGCCTTTTTTCTGAGTTTTCCTGATTGATTGATTGATGAGTAATCTGACCAATAACACACTTTCCTTAGATTTGCTGCACGTGAAGGAAAATTTGATTTTTTTTTTTTTTTTCATTCTGAAGGAAAATTTGAATATTTTTTCTATTCTGAAGGAAAATTTGAATATTTTTTTCTATTCTGAAGGAAAATTTGATTATTTTTTCTATTCTGAAGGAAAATTTGAATATTTTTTCTATTCTGAAGGAAAATTTGAATATTTTTTCCTCTTTTGAAGGAAAATTTGAAATTTTTTTTATTCTGAAGGAAAATTTGAATTTTTTTCTATTCTGAAGGAAATTTCGATTTTTTTTATTCTGAAGGAAAATTTTAATTTTTTTTTTTCTATTCTGAAGAAAAATTTTAATTTTTTTCTATTCTGAAGAGAAATATTGTTATTTTTATTTTCTTTCTATTATGAAGTAAAATTTTAATTTTTTTCTATTCTGAAGGAAAATTTTAATTTAAAAAAATTCTTTTTATGTAATATGGCGTCGCAACACCTATGGTCATTGAAACCTCTTTTTGAGATTGATTTATTGGTGCGGAATCTTACCAAAAACACCTTTCCTAGATCTCCACATGAGGGCAATATTTTTTTTTTTTTTTTTTTTTTTCTTTTTTTTTTTTGTCGTTATGTAATATGGCGTCGCAACACCTATGGTCATTGACGCCGTTTTTCGGAGCTTTTCCCGACTGACTGCTCGATCCGTAATCTGAACAATATCTTCCTTAGATTTGCTCCTCGTGAAGGAAAATTTGAATTTTTCATTTTTTTGTGTGTGTAATCTAGCGTCGCAACATCTATGGTCACTTACGCTGATTTTCAGTTTTTCTCGATTGATTGATCGATGCACAATACCTGCCTTTGATTTGATCCACGTGAAGGAAAATTTTAAGCTTTTTTTTTTTCCTATTCTCTTTATGTAATATGGAGTCGCAACGCCTATGGTCATTGACGCCGTTCTACAAGTTTTTTTTTTTTCCGAATTAAATTCTTGACAGCAGCCGAATATGACAAAGAGTAACCTGGTTACAGTGTTCCACCTGATCTTAATCAATAGAGCCTCGTATGTTAAACAAGTGAAGCTTCAGATACACGAGAAAATTTTCCATGAGATTTTTTTTTTTCTTTTTTTGGTCATAATCAGGATGTAAAGATCACCGAGGACTGTTTTATGTGAAAAAATAAAAATCGAAGTTTCTTTAAATAACCTACAAAAATTACATTAATAGAAAAACGTCTCCCTAATGATTTCTATGGACATTGCTTGGACGGAAAAATTTGATTAAAAAAAAAGTGCTTACTTCTCAAAACCTCCACATGGTGAACGCATATATAATTTTCATACATTTAGAATATTTTGATCTTCAACACATCGACCAATACTGGGATCTCACGCGTGGGAAAAAAATAAATATCATACATAAATGTATTGCTGGCAACTGGTACTATAATTAACGCCCCCCACCCCCCGCCCCCACTACGGGGCATAATCGCTGGTCAGTATTTAGTTGGTAACAACAACAAAATACCTTTAAAACTAATACACCGCACCCATGCTTGGGAAACCTTTGTTGATTTCCAAGTTTGTGTGAATGCGTAAAAATGTATGGTATTTTCAGTCATTATAGTAAATATATATTTTATGTATCTCGCTGCCCTTCGTATAGTTATAACGTTATAGTATATATATATATATATATATATATATATATATATATATAATATATATATATATATATATACACACACACACGCGCGCGCGTACAGCAAAGATGGAATAATAACAGCTTGGTAACGCACTCGCAAAGCAAGTACGGTATTCGGGATAACGGTTCTTTCAAATAAAGGCTGTACTATTTTATCGACAAATACATGTCAATCCATGAACCAAACGTCAGTAACTATGAAGACACTAATAATGCAAGAATTGTTTCAATAAACTGTATCATTGCGGCTTCCATAAAAAAAAAAAAAAAAAAAAAAAACGCGTCCTATACATGTAAAAGTGACGCCAATAACAATAATAACATTATGCGTGATACAGACGTGTAATACATGACAATCCAAGGATGAAGTGTGCGTAACAATAGGTAAAATTATTGAATATGAAGATACTAATGATGCACGAGCTATGTCAATAAACAGTATTACTGCAGCATCCATAAAAAACACGCGTCCTAAACGTGTAAACGTGACGCCGATATCAATAATAACATTACGCGTGATACAGACGTATATACATAACAATATAAGGATAAAATGTGCGTAACAATAGGTAAAATGCTTGAATATGAAGATACTAACGATGCACGAGCTATGTCAATAAACAGTATTATTGCAGCATCCATAAAAAAAAACGTGTATATCCTAAACGTGCGCCGATAACCATAAAAGCACTAAACGTGATACAGATAAAAATAACAGCACTGTCATAGCATATCTTGACACTCACCACCAGCCGGGCAGAGCGACGGCTGTCCTTCCAGTGTATTCAATCGCAGCCCAATCCTTAAACTCGCTAAGTAGGAGTGAGGTTCCTTTGAGATCGTTTGGGAGAAGACAACTTCATGAGACTGAGGCGTTTCTCCGTCCGAAGTACTTTCTGATATGGGTCGATCGGAACACAGGCTGAGTGCTCGCAGAATATGATTACGGCGAAATGCCAAATGGTGCTACGATGCTTTTAGCAACTTGTGTAAAACTGCAATCACCTTATGTTCAATGTATTTCTATTATGATATTACACTTGATAAAAGATTTTACTGCCGACAGACCTCTCAGCACTGACTGGATACCTTCCAGTTAACTTACGGCGTTACAGGAACTCCTCCAAGTTGAGAGGTATCTGGTCTAGATGTTGACAAAGTGTGACGACCAAACGCATACTTTTTAAGATTATCGCCAGTTACGACCTTCCTCGCCAGATATTCGAATAGCAGCAGTGTCATGAGTTTCTTAATAGTCGTTTACGATGGCGTAGTTCTTTGTCCTTCGAAAGCCAGGCCTGATTCTTCCTTTTGTCTTAGAGGAATTCCTGAATATGCTGGTCTTACTTATGCTTGTATAGGATCTTACTCCATAGACATGCCTGGAATAGGAATTGGTATATAGGATTTAGGCTAAAGGCGAAGCAGTGGGACCTATGAGGTCATTCAGCGCTGAAAGGGAAAGTTTAAAAGGTGTAACATGTGAAACAACTGTTAACGAAGGTGGAAAGTCAGATGGAAGAAATATAATATGAATGGAGGTACAGTAAAGAGGTTGCAACTAGGGGCATAAGGAAGGGACGCAGTAAACAACCTTAAGTAATGCCTACAGTGTACCACGTGATGTGCACTGACAGCACTACTACCCAACATACCTTAGGTGATAGACATGACTGTGACTTGCTGTACACGTGCAACTTGATCAAATGTATCATGTTAACTGCAATGATTTTCATATTTATCAACAACCAACTCACTACTTATGCAATGTCTGTATGACTTATATATACACTATACACTTGGTGTAGATCTAAACTATTTCGTTCTTCAGCTTTATTTTTAAACTTATTTTTCATTCAGCATAAAATGAGGTCACCACCATTCAAGTTCCTATGGTATGAAACTTCCAAAATCATCTCCCAATAAATCACTTCAGTCTAAATAAACCTGACAGAGATACCATCCTTTAGAAACGTCACAGCTATTATCAACATCACTCTTTACCCAAGTTTAATCTCAGTTTCCCATTTCCTACTTTTATTCATCCTCTTGCGCTTTTCTCAACCCATGTTGATATCCTACTTCTTCCTTTCTGTGTGTCGCTTTACCTCCTCTTTCTCCACCTCATGAACACCAAAATATTCTTTGGAAGAATGAATGTCAAGTCAATGGCCCCTTTGGTGGGCTTGTGCCATATGGATACGGTTCATCTTGCGAATAATAATAATAACGTTTCCTAGACAAATCACTCGATATCACACCAGAGTCAGACGCGACACTGCGGCTGCCAACGGCTAAGTGACACTACTGCTTGCTCAAGTAAACCACTTACCTTAGGTCGCACCCGCTCATGTTTCTCTGAAACAACCCTGTTCGGAGGAGCGATGGTTTCTTTATTCCAACGATGGCAATGCGTTTCAGTCCGTAGATATAAAATATCTTCATTTATAATAATGACAATTAAAAGCCACAGTAGTGTTAAAAAATTATATATTTTGTACAAGGTTAAATATTTATATATTATATATTATATATATATAATATCTATATATATATATATATATATATATATATATATATATTTAACACTACTGTGACTTTTAATTGCCAATATCATAGCCTCGTTACAGAGATTCCTTAGTTCAATAATAATAATAATAATCATAATAATAATAATTATTATTATTATATTATTATTATTATTATTATTATTATTATTATTATTATTATTATTATTATTATTATTAAATGGGATTAAGCTGAGAAGGAGAAAGATGATGATTAGAAAGATAATGAAGGTGATGATTATTATCATTATTATTGTCATTCTGTATTGAAGGAGATTGCTGCTTCAGCTGCATTGATTTTATAGAAATTCTTCTCTATTCTTCTTACAAAGAAAATAATAGAAATTCTCTTCTATTCTTCATAGAAAGAATAGAAAAGAATGTCTATAAAATCAATGCAGCTGAAGCAGCAATCTCTTTCAATAGAACATGCTAGAAAGAGGGTCTTCTACCTAAATATTATTATTATTATTGTTATTATTATTAGGCAGCAGTCGGAATTTCATTTCGTTATTAGTGAACTTCGGCCACCTGTTTCCAATTCACATGATGAAACGAAGAAAACCTCACATAGGATATGAAATAGCGTGCTCCCACAGACACGAACGTGGCCATGACCAAAAGAAAATAAATTCTTTGCAACTTTAATGTAAATGAAAATGTTTATTCACATTAATCGGAGCGAACTAGGTTTGAGTGCAGACTGAAGCAAGTTAATGTATGTGAGGGCTATTGTAGAAAGCCCATGGTGTAGCAGTAGGTTTGATAACAATTTTTAT
>NC_087204.1:109527518-109572518 GCF_015104395.2 Macrobrachium nipponense
CAGGAAACTGAAACCTACAGAAAGCGACAGTAAAAGGAATGAATTTAAAAGAAAAGAGAGAGAGAGAGAGAGAAAAAAAAAAAAAAGTTCATAGAAAGTAGACACCCATTTAATAAGAAAAAAAATCCTCGTAGGTATTCAAGTCCATGTGAACCGCAAGACACCCACTCAATAAACGACAAAAAAAAAAAAAAAAAAAAAAAAAAAAAAATCACCGTAGGCATTCCAGTTCACGTGAACCGCTTGTCATCTCAGCACCGGTTATTTCCGGAAGGAAACTGGTTACGCATACGTGTAACTGAGTCCACGAAGCGCAGGAGAACGAACCGGATGAGTAAACAGCAGCTCTTCTCGAGAGAGAGAGAGAGAGAGAGAGAGAGAGAGAGAGAGAGTTTCAGAAGCCATGATTGATTTTCCCCCATTCTTCAAGGATGTCGTCCTCTCTCTGAGGTTGAACTTGTTGCGTGCAGCATTACAAGCGTGTGAAACGTGTGGGGTGTTATCTACAAGGTTTTTTTTTTTTTCCTTTTTTTTATTTTAGGGTTTCTCGTTTTTTTTTAAGTAAGGTTTCGCGTTTTTTTTTTTTTTTTTTTTTTTTAGTTTCGCGTTTTTGTTATTTTATAGTTTCGCGTTTGTTTTATTAAAGGGTTTTGCGTATATTTTTTTTATTTAGAGTTTCGCATATCTTTTTAAATTTTAGTTTCCAGTTTTTATATCTTAAGTTTTCGCGGTTTTTATTCTAGTTTCGCGTTTTTTTAATTTTAGGGTTTCGCGTTTTTATTATAGCTTCGCGGTTTATTTTAGGGCTCCGCGTTTGGTTTTTTTCAGTTCCGCGGTATTTTTTTTATTTTAGGTTTTTGTGTTTTTTTCTTTGTTTTAGGACTACGTGTATTTTTCATTTTTCATTTGCGCGTTTTGTTTAGTTTCGCTTTTTTTTTTTTTAGTTTGAGGTTTTTTTTATTTTAGGGTTTCTCGTTTTTTTTTATTTTAGTTTCGCATTTTTTTAATTTTAGGATTTCGCCTTCTTTTTTCGAGGTTTGCGTTTCTTTTTTATTTTAGGGTTTCGCGTTTTTTTTAAACTAGTTTCGCGTTGTTTTAAATTTTAGGGTTTCGCGTTTTTAGATCAAAGTCTCGCGTTTTTTTTATTTCATGGTTTTGCGCTTTCTTAATTTAGGGTTTCGTGTTTTTTTTTTATTTTAGGGTTTTGCTTTTTTTATTCTAGGGTTTTATTCTAGGGTTAACTTTCTAATAGGCATGTAACTTTTGGAAACCCATTACATTACTCTCTATGACAGATTCATTTGAAACTTAGCCAAAAAAGAATTAATAAATCCAAAACAAAACAAAGAGAGAGAGAGACCTGAGCGAGTCTTAAGACATCTCTATAATCCGAAGCGTCAGACAGAAACAAATCTCACGACGTCATGGAACATGTAATTACTCCTCGGCTATTATGGGCAACTAAGCCTTTTCATTCCCTTTCATTTCCCTACGGACGCTCTCATCTCCTTGGTATAAATCCAGTTACACACTCACATACATACATACATACATCTCCCTATGTACACTTTCCTCTTGGTACAAATCCAGTTACACACTCACATGCATACATACATATGTATATAGTGTATATGGAAATAATCAATACATGATCTCGTGCGTGCTCCACAAAAATACATTTTTGACACATGGAAAAATATAAAAGGTAACGTTGGTAGGGTTGGTAGGGACGATGCCTTTCATTTAAAAGACCTGGAATCGATCCCGATTTGAGTCAGGAATTCATATACAAAGTAATATATATATATATATATATATATATATATATATATATATATATATATATTATATATAGAGTGTGTATGTGTAGAATAAGCATAATCCCTCACACATGAATATAATGCAAATCATTTCCCTCTGCAGAGGTTAGCTACAGAGAGAGAGAGAGAGAGAGAGAGAGAGAGAGAGAGAGAGACACTGTGCTGGTTATAAATAAACGCCCTTTGCGGACACCTTCCTCAAATTGGCAGCATCTTGCACTTACACAGAATTCTCACCAGCAGCCTGTTAAGAGCCCCCTACACATAATGCACCTTTGAGTATAGAGAGTGAAAAGAGAAAGAGAGAGAAAAGTGAAAAGCAGCACAAGTGAAAGAAGAGAAGAGAGAAAGTAATTAGTAACACATAAACGGAAGAGTAACCAGGGGCTCCCACCCCTAAAAATAAAAATAAAAAATAAAAAATAAAAGAATAAAAGGCACACACATAAAGACTACCTGTAAAAGCCCACAGACTTACAACCGTACATCTTGCCTGTGGCGATAATCAGGCGGTTACAGCGAATTCGGCGAACACGACACGGTCCGCGCGTTTAGAATCGTTAATTCTTTTGAATTCTGTAATTTAGAATACGACCTTGCTCGTCGTAACTTCTACTTTCAGGATGACCCTGAGGGTATTCGTCGGTGAGGCTTTTTTCTTGCTTTTACTTTATTTGATTGTTTATTTATCTATTATCTGTTTTTTTTTTCTTTCTTTCTTTTTTGCTTGCAGACCGCGGGCAACGTTACGGTCTCAGGAAGTTCGGTAAGACTGACATGGGTCGAATTTCCAATATGCTGCTTTTTTTTTCTTTTCTTTTCTTTGTGGGGGTCGTTGGGGATGGGGGCGGGGGTTTCTTATATCAAGTGTAGCCGTTCACTGTTCTTTCAGATCGCCTAAGAACGAGTAAAAGTCACTGCGTAATGAATTCACGGAGAATAAGAACAGTGAGGATGTTCGGGATTATAATATGTGCGTTTGTCTGCGTGTATGAAGAAAACGCCAACTCCAAAGATTACCAAAGACAAATTCATAGGCGAAAAACATATAAATTAATGAATTATCATAAGCGAATACCACGGGAAAATGACAACCAGAAAGTCGCTACCGGGCGCTTTTCGCCTTTATCAAGCATTGTGCCTCGACAATGGCTGACTAAAGGCTTAAGCACTTTGGTACAGACTTTCTGTCTATCATTTTTCCTAAGGTATTCGCTTATATATATATATATATATATATATATATATATATATATATATATATATATATATATTTATATATATGACTGGTAAAAATGTTATTATGAAAGAATTCCATCTAATAAAAGGAGTCCATAAAAACACCAAAATATTTAGAGTGAAATAACATATTTCAGAGACTGAAGAGGGGGACAGCAGTCTCTGGAATATGATATTTCTCTCTCTATATTTTGTTGTTTTTATGGGCTCCTTTTATTAGATATATATATATATATATATATATATATATATATATATATACTATATCATCATATATATATATATATATATATATATATATATATATATATATATATGAATACTTATCACATCACCTAATATTTTATGATACGCCACTTGAGATCTGAAAGAAAATGTAATTTATTAATATCTATATAATGCTTTTATTAAGGATCAAACAGCAAAATAATGAAACATCACCATGTATATATGCATGTATATACATTAAACAGTTTATTAATCAGAAATATCACGATCAAAGCTCGTAAGATCCATGATCTTTTGAAACAGGCAATTACCAGGACCACATTCTCAAGCAATGGAACAGGAATCGAAGGCACAACAAACAATAAGCAGAGGGCTAGGTCAGTGGGCGTGGCATGCAAGGTCATCCGCGGAAAGGCTGGTATAAAAGGGGCATTCCCTTGCCCACAGAGCATTCGCAAACGATTGGCATCACCGACATGTTCAAGAAGGTGTGTAGTGGGAGTTAGTCTTGGAGAGTTTCGAGTTGTGGGCATCAGCCTATATGATGACAGATGCTCGACAGAAGCACTTGTAGTTTGACATTTAGTTTCACTCTTGAGGAGTTTACGTAAAATTAGATACCCAGAAAACGTATTGCAAAACCTCAGATGAACACGGGAGCATTCTGAAGACCTTATTTGGAAATAGGATGTAGATACACGATAAACTTCATGAATTTTTGTCCTGATACAAAAATTTAGTAACTTATTAATTTTTTCATTGTTACTTTCCAGGTAACTCTGTTGTGCTTGGCAGCTCTGGCTGTGGCTAGGCCGGATAAGCCAGCTCCTTCTGCTGGGTATGGGTACTCTGCCCCTACACAGCCCCCTCCTCCCCCAGTCTACAGTCCCCCTCAACCAACATACTCTGCCCCTGAACCATCCTATTCCGCCCCTGCTCCATCCTACGAGGAACCTGAGGTAAGGATAGTTTATTTTCATTTTCATGCTTCTGGTGTATATACATATACATACATACATACATACATATATATATATATAATATATATATATATATATATATATATATATATATATATATATATATGGGTGTGTGTGTGAATGTGCTCATAATCCTGTACTAAAACTTAATAATTCTGCCCACTAATAGATATTCAAGTCACATTAAATTCTTGTCTTACAAAAGAAAATGTAAGTTTATGTAATTTATTTTACAGGAAGGGATGCCCTTTGACTTCGAGTTCGCCGTGAACGACCAGTACAAGGGCCTCGACTTCGCCCACGACTCCGAGTCCGACGGAAATGTTGTCAAGGGCGAGTACCACGTCCTCCTCCCCGACGGTCGCACTCAGATCGTCACTTACACCGCCGACGCCTACAACGGATACCAGGCTGAGGTCACTTACGAGGGCGAAGCCCAGTACCCGGAGCCCCAGCCTTACACGCCTGCCCCTGCTTACTCGGCCCCTGCTCCTGCTTATTCAGCCCCTGCCCCAGCCCCCCAACCTTCCTACTCAGCCCCAGCCCCCCAACCTTCCTACTCAGCCCCAGCCCCTACCTATCAGCAGCCCGACTCTCTCTACGGTCCTCCCAGAAATTAAGAAGCTGGCGGCAAGTCTCAACTTCTATGTAGATTATAATTTATGTGAGCAAGAAAATATACAAGCTATCCAGTACCCGGCTCTATCTTTACACATCCTTCATTCATCTGAATCCAAGACTATAATTATGAACAATTTTGACGTGTTCAAATTGTATGATTCAGTTTTTTGACGTTTTTTGTGAAGTATTCTCTACACTAAATTCACTAAGTTGGTCGTAACTGACCTTCTCCCTAACGAACAGATGTAGGGAACCCAAAAATGGTTTATACAGTGTTAAGTAAATTATATTAAGAGAATCTGGTTTAAAACCTTTGTTATTTTGGGATTCCTTTACATTCGAGAACCAACCTTTAATCATTATTCCATTCTTGATAACCTGCTATATCATGAGGTTGCCATCTCTTTATTTCATCACTAATTAAGTGCGTTGTCATTCATGTTATGTTGTCTGGATGAATACCAGTGAAATTATAGATGAATGGTGGGTATTGTAGACTCCTACATTCGTACGTGTTTGTTTATGAGTGTCAGGGGGGACAAGTGAAGAGACAGAGGAAATAAAACCTAAATAAACAGATAAAAAGCTAAGTATCTTAGTCTTAAAAGACCACTGAGCTGATTAACAGCTCTCCTAGGGCTGGCCCGAAGGATTAGATATTTTTACGTGGCTAGGAACCAATTGGTCACCTAGCAACGGGACCTACAGTTTATTGCGGGATCCGAACGACATCATATCGAGAAATGAATTTCTATCACCAGAAATAATTTCCTCTGATTCCTCTTTGGTCGAGCCGAGAATCGAACTTCGGACCATCGGATTGGTAGCAAAGCGCGAAAACCACTTCCCCAATGAAGAACTAAATAAACAGATGAACATTATGTAGCATGCAATAGTGGATTGTGGTACACATACATTAATATGACTGTATATATATATATATATATATATATAGATATATTTTTGTTGTGTGTGTGTGTGTGTGTGTGTGTGTGTGTGTGTGTGTGTGTGTGTGTGTGTGTGTGTGTGTATAAAGAGAGAGAGAGAGAGAGAGAGAGAGAGAGATAAACATTATATAGCATGCGATTATTGTTTGTGGTATATAGTGGGAAATAATTGAAACGAACGCTCTATCTCTTAATGCTAAACATTTTATATATTTACTACAGTAAAAAATATACACACATTATTATTATTAACAATAGGGTTAACATGGACAGAGCGATGATGATTAAGATTTCATTATCATTGCAAATATTAAAGGCAGGCTCCTTAATATTCTCGATTCTGTGGATTCTGTTATTATTGCAGTTTCAAAATACCGTACGTTTGTTTAATTCATCCTTATGGATGAACGATTGCTAACCCAAAGGAGTTCCTAAATGTCATTCCATTTCTACTCAAAGACGTTTTTTATCTTTATTTTAAAAGACGGCACAAGGCAAAGAATTATGCTCCATTATATACGGAAATCATAAAAATAAATATATAAATAAATTGAAGCATCAACGAGCTATCTTTACTCCAAACCGCACAAAGCAAAGAAATATGCTTCATTATATACATAAATTGTAAAAAAAAAAACATAAAAAAAAGAATCAACAAGCCCATTCGAATAGTAAATGAGAAACGAACGCCCTTGATCCTCTTCTAGTAACAATTTATTTGTGGAATAACTAGAGTGTGGAATTCATTATTATTCAAGTCTCGACTGTAAGCGAGATCTGCCAGTGGAACAGATGTGCTCTTCGAGAGAAGAGATGATAAGATCAAACTGAAGTTTCCTTAAGGGTGGAACACGAGAGAATTGAGATGTTCCGTTGCAGACGACAGATGAAATTAACGTCTCTTTAACAGGAGAAATATGAGGCAACTGAGAAGAAATATTCGTGAAGATAAACAAGAGCAAATTGAGAAGTGATGCTGCTGTATAGAAATGAAATCAACTCCCCTTCCAAAGGAGAAATCTTTGAAAATTGAGAGGATGTATTCAGAAGAAGAATTAGGACAAAATCAGGTTTCTTTAAGAGACCAAATAGAGCAAAACCAAGGCTTTTTTAAACGGAGAAATAAAACAAAATGGAGACCTGGAACAGACATGTTCGCGTACGAAAATTAAGAAAAAATAATAAGGGTTGCTCATGAAAAGAAACGAAGGAAATTTCTCTTATTTCCCTATCGTTTAATAAGAGACATTTGTTTTAACCAGTCATACACGAAAAAGATCTCTGGATTTGAAATGCAACTGAATATATTAATAAACATTTTGGTATATGTAAGTAAAGAGTACTGGCGGGGCAATTATGTAATTAATGACACAGTAAGCATCATGAATGCGGTAATTCCAAAGATTATCATATGGGAATGATATATATATATATATATATATATATATATATATATATACATATATATATATGTATATATATATGATATATATGTATATATATATATATATATATATATGTGTGTGTGTGTGTATGTGTGTGTGTGTGTGTGTTGTGTGTACGTGTGTGCGTGCGCGTGTAGAATATGCATAACTACTAAAATAAGTATTCAACATTAAATCATTTCCCTTTCCTGAGGTTGGCATAAGAGATAAAAGCAGCACAGTAATCACTATACCAATTTATGAATAAGCCCCCTGTGCAGGAAACTTCCCCCAAATGAGCAGCATTATGTACATACAAAGAATTCTCCCCTCCTACGCGTAATGCACCTTGAATAAAGAACGTGAAAAGATACAGAAACTTGAGCGAGACAAGATAGAGGGATAAGTACCGTTACCGCCCGCCCCGCCCCCCCAGAAGTACCCAATACGCTATCTCATTTTATTTTTTTACTGGTAAATCAGGTCTAGTTTACTCTTCTTCCAGACCATCACAGAGTAAGGAAAATCCACTGCGTAAATCAATTCATAAAAAATGTAATAACCTGAATGTTCAGGATTTTGATGTTTATTTATGTATATATATGGCATAAACAATGACTTATCAGGAAGTTCCCTATTCTTTTGAAACAAGCCATTACCAGGACCGCATTCCCAAGCAATGGAACAGGAATCGAAGGCACAACAAAAAATAAGAAGACGAAGAAGGCTAGGTCAGTGGGCGTGGCATGCAAGGTCATCCGCGGAAAGGCTGGTATAAAAGGGGCATTCCCTTGCCCACACAACATTCGCAAACGATTGGCATCACCGACATGTTCATGAAGGTGTGTAGTGGGAGTTAGTCTTGGAGAGTTTCGAGTTGTGGGCATCAGCCAATACGATGACAGATGCTTGACAGAAGCACTTGTAGTTTGACACTTAGTTTCACTCTTGAGGAGTTTAAGTAAAACGAGATACCCAGGAAACGTATTGCAAAACTTCAGATGAACACAGGAGCATTCTGAAGACATTCTTTTGGAAATAGGATGTAGATAGACGTTAACATCATAAATTTTTGTGCTGATACAAAAAATTAGTAACTTACTAATTCTTTTATTGTTACTTTCCAGGTAACTCTGTTGTGCTTGGCAGCTCTGGCTGTGGCTAGGCCGGATAAGCCAGCTCCTTCTTCTGGGTATGGGTACTCTGCCCTACAACAGCCCCCCCTCCCTACCCCAGTCCTACAGTCCCCCCTCAACCAACTTACTCTTGGGCCCCCCACCTTCCCCTAGCCCCCCAACCATCCTATTCCGCCCCCCAACCATCCTATTCCGCCCCTGCTCCAACCTACGAGGAACCTAAGGTAAGAATAGTTTACTTTCATTTTCACACTTCTGGTGTATATATATACATACAAAAATACATTTATATATAAACTTTATATAGTATGTGCATTTTGTTCATACTCATATATTAAAAATAAATAATTCTGCCCACTAATAGTTATTCATGTCACATTAAATCCTTGTCTTACAAAAAAAGTAAGTTTATGTAATTTATTTTACAGGAAGGGATGCCCTTTGACTTCGAGTTCGCCGTGAACGACCAGTACAAGGGCCTCGACTTCGCCCACGACTCCGAGTCCGACGGAAATGTTGTCAAGGGCGAGTACCACGTCCTCCTCCCCGACGGTCGCACTCAGATCGTCACTTACACCGCCGACGCCTACAACGGATACCAGGCTGAGGTCACTTACGAGGGCGAAGCCCAGTACCCGGAGCCCCAGCCTTACACGCCTGCCCCTGCTTACTCGGCCCCTGCTCCTGCTTATTCAGCCCCTGCCCCAGCCCCCCAAACCATTCCGCCCCCAACCTTCCTACTCAGCCCCAGCCCCCCAACCTTCCTACTCAGCCCCAGCCCCTACCTATCAGCAGCCCGACTCTCTCTACGGTCCTCCCAGAAATTAAGAAGCTGGCAGCAAGTCTCAACTTCTATGCAGATTATAATTTATGTGAGCAAGAAAATATACAAGCTATACAGTACCCGGGTCTATCATTACACATCCTTCATCAATCTGAATGCATGAATGTAATTATTTGCCCTTTTGAAGAGTTCAGTTCGTATGGTTCTATTTCTTGGTGTATTTTGTAAAGTATTCTTACACTTGGTCATAACTGACGGTCTCATAACCAACAGAGATTAGGCAACCCAATAAGGTCCAAATAGTGTTGCGTAAATCATTGAAGGAAAAAGCTGGAGTAAAACTTTTTTTTTTTATTCATTCAATTTCTGGACCATCCTCCTATGGTGAAGTTCTGAAATACAGTCTTTAAGTAATTCCTTAGGAAGAACGATAGCTAACAGAAAGGAGTTCCTAAGTATCATGTCATTTCTACTCCAACATATATCATTCAAGGAAAAATCTGGCTTTAAACCTTTTTTTTTGTGATTCATTCACTTTCTGGACCAGCCTCCTATAGTGGAATTCTGAAGTACCGTACTCATAATTAAGTAGTTCCCATGGAAGAACGATAACAAACAAAAAGGAGTTCCTAAATATCTACGCCAACAATTTTATCCTTCATTTTTTTTACGGACTCACGCGGCAAAGTATTTACGTATTGTAAAAAACCACAAACAGATAAAAAACAGAGTCATCAAGTTCATTCATGAATGAGGAAAGAACGCCCTTGAGCCTCGTCAAGTATCAATTTATTTGTGGAACTGCTAGAGTGAAATCTGTCTGGACCTGTTAGCCAGCGAGAGCTATCAGTGGAGTACTGTGTCCGAAAGGAGAAATAAGAGAAAACCGAGAGATTCTCTTCTTGAAATTGAAGCTTTTTAAAGATTGGAGTTGAGAAATTTGAAGCGTTCTCTTATTAGATTAGCAATAAAACTGAGGTGTCCTTAACAGAAGAAATAAGATACTGGAAAGGACCGGTTTAAAAAAAATAAGAGAGAGAGAGAGAGAGAGAGAGAGAGAGAGAGAGAGAGAGATGCACAGAAGTTTCTTCTGCGCAATCGAGTTTTCTGTACAGCATATGATAACGTATAAAAATCTCAGCCACGGCCCATGAAAACTTCAGCCACGGCCCATGAAACTTTCAGCCACGATGGTGGTCTAAGTTGTTAGCACCTATATTGGTGCCACACGCACTACCATGGCAAACTTTAACCTTTACTAAAATAAAAACTGCCGAGGCTAGAGGCCTGCAATGTCGTATGTTTGATGATTCCAGGGTGGATGACCAACATACCAATTTGCAGCCCTCTAGCCTCAGCAGTTTTTAAGATCTGAGGGCGGACAGACATAGGCATCTAAATAGTTTTCTTTTATAGGAAACTAAAAATAAGAAGAAGAAATAAAATTAATATTTCGTTAAAAGGAGAAATAACAGAAAATTGCATTCGGATCAGTTCAATGAAGAAAACAAATACATAAATGAGTTTTTTCAATTTTAGAAACAAGAGAAAATTTATGCTTCTTTAAAAAGACAAATAAAACAAAATGAATTCTTGTTTTAAGATGAACAACTTCTGTTCCTGTAAGGAAAAACGAGAACTAAAGACGTGTTGGAAAAGAAAGGAAATAAAAATTAAATTTCTCATATTTCCTTAAAAAAAAAAAAGTAAGAGAAGAAAGTCGGTTTAGCGTCGCTGTATGGGATTAAAAAACCGGTTTATGGATGGAAAGACCCCCTGAATGTATTAATAAACATTTTAACGGAACGATTATGTAATTAGTGAAACTGTTAGCATCATGAATGTGGTGATGGCCATGAATTATTCCAAATGGGAAAAAGTATTCTTTACCTAACATACTTAAGTTAGTATTCCTTACTTAAGTATATATATATATATATATATATATATATATATATATATATATATATATATATATTGTGTGTGTGTGTGTCTGTATGCATGTATATGTATATGACCAAAAACATCCTACAACCAGAGAAATCAATCACGATCCGAGCGAGCTAAAATAAAGACAAAAAAACAAACAACAAAATCAACAGATAATGAAATCAAATAAAACCCCAAGCACATTAAGAGCGCTTACTTATCCGGTGTCAGTTGGACTCGTCTCGAGATGCCCTCAGGCCTACCTACCTAAGGCCTCGGTGATTAAGAGTGATCAAGAAAACGTTCTGTTATGTCACCCATTCCACGGGAGACCTTCGTACGTGGAGCGTTCTAGAATCTAGAAAGCTTTCGTCTAACTCATGATATACTTCTATTGATCTGGAGTGTCGCAATGTATCTCATGCTCTAGAATATCAACGACAGCCGAGATAGTAATAATAATGGGGCAGAAATATTTACCTATAAAGTGAATGTTAGATGGAAAAAGGAAAAAGAAAACGGTGCGCTTGTAATATAATTCATGTAACTTTTTTTTTTCTGAAAAGGAAAAAAAGCAGGCACCTATTGACCCACAATTGAATAATTCTAATCCAGACATTTGTATTACGTTACAAACTGTCAAATAGTTCCTTTAATAATAATAATAATAATAATAATAATAATAATAATAATAATAATAATAATAATAATAATAATAATAATAATAATACAATGGTGAAGAAATCCACAAAGATGTAAGGATAATAATAATATAATGGTGAAGAAATCCCAAAGATGTAAGTGTAAATATATATATTAAAATATATGTATATATACTTACGTTATTGCGGATTACTTCACAATTGTATTATAATAATAATAATAATAATAATAATAATAATAATAATAATAATAATAATAATAATAATAATAATAATAATAATAATAATATGAAGAAGAATTCCACTCTGATTTAAGGGAAAATATATATTAAAATATATATTACCACTTAAACTATGGATTTCTTCACCATTTTAGTGATTAGTATAATAATAATAATAATAATAATAATAATAATAATAATAATAATAATAATAATAATCATGATGAACATCATCATAAGGATATGCACATTGAACAAAAAGGCTTCATTGCTACACAGGTAGAAGAGTTCAATAGAACTCTGACCTATAAAGCAAGTCCTATAATGGAAGTCCTATAACAAAGGAGAAAGAGTCATTACACTGATTTCCTTTTATATGAACCAGATACGAACGGTATTGTCTGCATGATCTATAGTTGTAAATGCCTACTCAATGCAACTTTACTTTTACAAAGTGAATCCCTGCACTTCATTCCTTAATGGAGTGAGTGTCTTCCACAAGCTCTCTCTCTCTCTCTCTCTCTCTCTCTCTCTCTCTCTCTCTCTCTCTCTCTCTTCTGCTTCCTCTTCTTCTTTAATGGAGTGAGTGCCTTCCACAATCTCTCGCTATCTATCTCACTCTCTCTCTCTCTCTCTCTCTCTCTCTCTCTCTCTCTTCTGCTTCTTCCTCTTCTTCTTCGTCAGAAAAGGAAGTCAAAGGACGTGACCACTGGAGACAACTGCGTTCGAAGGCGTGGCGTTCGAGGCCGCCCGTGAAAAGGGCTCGGTATAAATAGAGCCTTCCCTCCGTCTCAGGCCACATTCGAACGCGAGGAGCCATCGAGATGTACGCGAAGGTGAGCAGTGTTCGATATATATACAGTTCTACAGTTTCAGTTTATTTCGTTTTTATTATTTGTGAATATTTTTTTTTATTGTTTTAATGAAAAGGGACATCACTTGTTTTTAGTGCTATAGGGATGAAAGATTACACAGTAATCTGCTATATAACCTTAAATATACGTTATACTACAGAATTTCAATTGCGGTTCTACAGTTCCAGTATATTTCGTTTTCAATATTTGTGAATATTTTTTTTTTATTTTTTTATAAAAAGGGACATCAATTGTTTTTAGTGTTATGGGGATGAGATATAACAAAGACCTAATGTATTATATATATATATATATATATATATATATATATATATATATATATATATGGCTAGAAGTGATGATATCCAATTTCTCTATAATCTAGTGTTTGTGCAAAAACAGATATATGAACGAGTGAAACATAATCGTCATTTTAGACACAGTTCAATGTATAAACATTCTTCTGTGGATGCCTGTGTAAAACATTACTTTACCTACTTAAAAATATCCATGAATTTACAGTATTATGCAATATATTCCTTTTTGCTTCTTGGAATATATATATCCTGCCTGATATTTTACATACTTGGTCATTCCTGGTCACCTGATCACTAACTAACCATTCACCCATCAACAGGTAACTTTGATGTGTTTGACAGCCGTGGCTTTGGCCCGCCCTGACAAGCCTGCCCCTTCTGGGGGTTATGGATATGCCCCACCCGCCCCAACATACGCCCCACCTAAGCCTTCTTATGCAGCCCCTCAGCCATCTTATTCAGCCCCAGCCCCGTCCTACGAGAATCCCCAGGTAAGGATCTCATTTTACTGTTGAGATATTTAAATTCCAATGGAATATACAGATATTATGGCAATTAATTTTAATGTGTATTGAATTAAATAAGATAGTGGTAATAAGTCATATTGTAATCTTCTGTCTACTTAATGAGCGTTAGATCTTAATATAATGCTTTTATTGATAATATATGAATTTAAAAGAAGATAACTTTCATTTTAGACATTTCCAGATGTTAAAATGGTGTAAAACAACTTTTGAAAGATATAAATTTAAGGAAAAATATTTTAAAAATAAAAAAACTGAATTTAATAACAAATTACATTCTTATAAGATAATGAGACCGCACAATAAGTTCTATTAACGATCTGCAGGAGGGGATGCCCTTCGACTTCGAGTACGCAGTGAAGGACCAATACAACGGTCTCGACTTCGACCACAACTCCAACTCAGACGGAAAGGTCGTCAACGGTCAGTACCGCGTCCTCCTCCCCGACGGTCGCACTCAGATCGTCTCTTACACCGCCGACTACAACGGGTACCAGGCTGAGGTCACTTACGAGGGCGAGGCACAGTACCCAGAAGCCCAGGCCTACAAGCCAGCTCCCTCCTACAATGCCCCTGCTCCTTCCTACAATGCCCCAGCTCCCTCATACAATACCCCAGCTCCTTCATACGGTACCCCAGCCCCTTCATACGGTACCCCAGCGCCTTCATACGGTACCCCAGCTCCTTCCTACGGTACCCCAGCTCCCACTTATGGAAAACCAAAACCCTCCTACGGTTAACAGAATTCTTTCCTCATAATTTCGATTATATTTATGCGTGAATGTGAAATTATCTATATAATATATTACGACACTGAAACCGAAGTTTTAATTCCCATCCTACACTCTCTTTAAAAGATATCTGAATGAAGAACAATAAAAATATGGTAGCTATACTGTGGAGATATCTGAATGATTACCTTCCAAGAAGTTGGCCAACACCCACCTTGCTATATACCAGGAATGTTATGTTAGCTCAATAGGCTACCACCGGTAATATTTCTTACACAATAATGAAAATTAAACGGATAAATCAATAAATAATATATAAAACTGACATGGGTTGTGTACAGCTTCTGCAGAATTTTCCAAGTAATTATATAATATTTTTCGTTCAATTCATGGAATCGTCAAAAAGATATAAATTTTTATGAAGAGCAAGCATGCTATATCAACTAGCTGAAAACGAAAGCACAAAGCAAAAGCTACATATAATTCCGATTAAACATCCACAGAACCAAAAAAATATAAGTACTGTCTTCATTGCAGTAAATCCATTTACTTCCATTTGCATTTTCTTCTCTATAAAGCAAGTAAGACATCAGTCATCCATATAATTCTCCAGGGGTTAACTAAGTGGTATTTATCAGTCGTATTTATCAATATTAATTTCAGTCAATATTAACTAACAATTCAAATTTCCATTGAGACAAAAACTTAATAAATAATAATACATAATAATAATAATATAATAATAATAATAATAACTAATAATAATAATAAAAAACACGAGAGGACTCGATCTCATTGTGGACCCCTTAGAACAAAATAATAATAATAATAATAATAATAATAATAATAATAATAATAATAATAATAATAATAATAATAAAAACACGAGAGGATCTGATCATGTTTGTCCTAGAGTAAAGGGAGGATAGGGAGACCTCCACCCTCTCTGCAAACCTGTTTGTCCGCCCGGAGTGGGCCGGAGTAAGTAGGGGATCGGGAGGGTAGGGGGAGGGGAGAGCCAGCCCCGGGTTCCAGCGTGCGTAGCGCACGCCATCAAGCTCGTATATCTATTAAATCTTCAAACGAGCAAATACTTGAGGGGTATGACTTTAATTTTTCTGTGGTTGGGGAAAGATTTATATATATATATATATAACATTCATTGAATAGAATGGCTTTCTCACTGTTAACCAGCTTTTTTTGAATTGCTTATATTTTCTAATTATTTTCTTTACTTCATTGTTCAGGTTACTAATGGACACATAATGGGGTTCTTCCATTTACTCCAGTATTTTTACACGCGACAGCTGTTTCGTCAACCTATACGTATTGACGTTTTCAAGCGTACTGATACAAATATGTTGTTGTTGTTTAAGATTAAGCTGGCCTGTGCCAGCACGGGCCTCTTGCTCACAGAGCAGCCCGTAATATACAATATGAGCCTACATGCGTTTTGTGACGTCATGAGGACGGAAAGGTAGTACAATTGCCAGATACCTAGTTTTAAGTATTTACAAAAGACTATAGTGAAACATAAAATAAGACAAAATAAGACAAATAAATAAATATGTTAACAACAGAAATTATATAAAAAGTTGAAAGTAAGTTATTATATACACATTTATACATAAATATATATTAATTACATATCTGGGTTAATTCACTGAAAGTCAGTGTGCGCTCCTGTCCGCGTGTGGGGGTTTTGTTCCACGCGGTTGAAGGACTGCCTCCTACACGAGGGCAAGGAACGGTCTGCCTCACGTTGGATGTTAAGGCTGGGACGTTGCATTGCGATGCTGACTGCTTCTGATATCAATAAACGATTGTAGTGCCTTCCATTGTGTATTATTTTGGTGTTTGTGAGAAGTTCTTGTAATGATGGTTTTTTATTGTGGGTATCCACAAAGTGCTGATGAATGGCTCCTTGGTTTCTGTGGGCCTGCATGCGACGTTTGAGTGTGGTGGTTGAGTGTCCGATATAGCATTTTTGGGGGGACTGACATTGCTCGTCAGCACAGACAAACTTGTATACTATATCAGATTTAAACTCTTTCTCCGTCGATGGGGCCGTACTATTTTTCATTACCAAAGAGGCCGTAAGGTTTGGTTTGCAGTAAATCCTTGGTGTTATTTTGTTATATGGCGCTAGGGGGAAGGTTCCTCTTCGCAGTATACCAAGGATGGCTTTTCTTTCATCTTCGTGGTGTTTGTTGTATGGTATATGGCGCTAGGGGGAAGGTTCCTCTTCGCAGTATTACCAAGGATGGCTTTTCTTTTTTCATCTTCGTGGTGTTTGTTGTATGGTATCTGATGGTTATATCACGTATTTCTTTGTCTTTGTCTTGTGTGTTGTTCCTCGGGGTCGGATTACGGAAAGCCTCTAATCTCTTTTTGACAACTTGCTGGATCATGTCATCTGGATATCCGTTATTTGTGAGCAGCTGTTGAACTCTGTATATATATATATATATATATATATATATATATACTATATATATATATATATATATATATATATATATATAATATATATACTATATGTATATATATTTATATATATATGCACTGAAATTCCTTCCTTTTAGCTCAACAGTTTCGGCCTTCACTGGCCCTTATCGAGAGCTTGTTATTTAACATTACTGTAGATTTATTCACCATTTTAGTGACTCATTATTATTATAATAAATAATAATAATAATAATAATAATAATAATAATAATAATCATAATAATAATAATAATAGTTTTATAATTTGGACAAAACGGCTTCATCGTAGCACACGAAGTTGATAGTACATTCAAAGTAAAATATAAGACAGAGAGAAATGAAAATAAGCGGTTAGATAAACACTGGTCGCTGAAATACACACCCAAAGAGCAGATAAATTAACTGCGAGTCGATCTAAAATAAAGACGCGAAAACTACAACAACCAGAGGACTGAAGGCCTAAGACCTCCTCGTCGGTGCTTAAGAATGATCGAGAACGTCTGTTATGTCACCTATTCCGCGGAAGACCTTCATTCGTGAAGAAGTGTTCGACTTTAACTTTCTTCTAACTCTGGATACTTCCACTGATCTGGATTGACGCAATGTTTCTTACGCTTTACAATATCGACGATACAGGAGATTGGCAATGATAATAATTTGGTTGGGAAAAAATCCCTATCACGAGAGTTCATAAAATGTGTCATATGGTCCACAATAATATAAACGTTCAAATTTCGTGTAAAACTCTATAAAAACATTATAATAGATTTCGAACCTTCTCTGGGTTCATCTGCAGTCCAAAAAAACAAAAATTTATTTATTTATTTATTTTTTTTTTTTTTTTTTTTGAGAGAGAGAGAGAGAAGGGGGGGGGGGGGGGGAGGGGGGGGGGGGGATTGAAGGAGAACCCAGAGAAGGGTTCGAAAGCCATTGTAAAGTTTTTATAGAGCTTTACACGGAATTTTAAAGTTTATATTATTGTGGACCTTTTGGAACACATGGCAATAATGCCAAAATGCAGCTTTTAAGCGTAAATATTAGAATGACAAATGGAATCGGAAATTATGGTTGTGATACAATACATTTAGCTGTTATATTTATTTGTTTATTTGTTTTAAAGGTGATGAGAGCACGCACCAATGGCCCACAGTTGTATAATTCTAATCCAAACATTTGCATTACCTTATAAATAGTCAAACCGTTATTATGACAATAATAATAATAATAATAATAATAAAAAAATAATAACAATAATAATAATAATAATAATATGGTGAAGAAATCCACAATGATGTAACGGTGAATATGTGTTAAAATATATATTTATATTTACATTCCAGTAGATTTATTCACCATTTTACTGACTCATATTATAATGAAGATGATGATAATAATAATAATAATAATAATAATAATAATAATAATAATAATAATAATAATAATAATAATAATAATAATAATAATAATAATAATAGTTTTATAATCTGGAAAAACGGCTTCATAGTTACACATATAAAAGCGTTCAACAGAACTCTGGACTATAATGGAAGTCCTATAACAAAGGAGAAAGGGTCCATATATTGATTCTTTTTTTTAATGGGGGAGGGGGGCGGGGACCAGTTACGAGCAGTATTGTCCGCTTAACATAGAAGGAAATATCTACTCAATGCTGCTTTACTTTTAGCGAATACAAACTTCTACGAGAAACCTAAAATGAATATATAACAGATAGCAATAATGGAAATAATAACATTAACTACCGTTTTAACTAATAGCAGAGACAACTATAAGTAGAACAGCAACAATAATTACAACATTTTTAACCCTTAGCACGGAGTTATAAAAAGAACATCAACGATGACAATTTTAACCAATAGCAGACAATTATAAAATTAACAACAGTAACAGCAACAATTTGAGCCAACAGCAAAGTTATAAAAAGAACAACAACACTGACAACAGATTTAACAAATAGCGAAGACAGTTAAAAAGAACAATAACAATGACAACAGTTTAGACCAATAGCAAGGAATTATAAAATTAACAGAAAACATTAACAATAATTTTAGCCAATATCAATAGCTCTTGTAAAAGGAACAACAATGACAAATTTTAACCAACAGCAGAAACAGTTGTAAAAACAACAGCAAAACCAATGACAACAGTTTTAACCGACAGCAGAAACAGTTGTAAAAAGAACAACAGCAACATTCACAACAGCGTAAACTAATAACAAAAACAGTTACAAAGCAACAACAATAACAAAAGTCGTTTGTGATCACAAAGTGAATCCCTATAGCTAATTATTTTTCAGCGCACGATGAACTTTAATAGAGTGAGCGACTTCCACAACCTCTCTCTCTCTACTGCGCCTTCTTCTTCGTCAGAAAAGGAGCCAAAGGACGTGACTACGGGAGAGGGCTGCGTCCGAAGGCGTGGCGTTCGAGGCCGCCCGTGAAAAGGGTCTGGTATAAATAGAGCACTCCCTCCGTCTCAGGCCACATTCGAACACGAGACGCCATCGAGATGTACGCGAAGGTGAGCAGTGTTTGATATATATACAGTTCTACGGTTCCAGTTTATTTCGTTTCCAATATTTGTGAATATCTTTTTATATTACTTTTATGAAAAGGGACATCACTTGTTTTTAGTGCTTGGGGATGAAATATTTCAAAGAAATAATCTATTCTTTATAGATTTATCTACCAAAAATGGCCGTGAAGCTACACAATTTCGTTTAAATATTTGCGAATATCTTCTCATTTTGATGAGAGGGGACATTTCTTGTTTTTAGTGTTGTGGGGATGAAAGATTACAAAGGAATCTACTATTTATAGATATATCTATAAAGCCTGAAATGGACGTGATGCTACTGAATTTCCTTTTTAATATTTGTGAATATTTTCATATTTCAAGAAAAGGAAAATCACTTTTTTTTTGGCTATGGAGATGAAGTATTACAAAGAAATTCATTTTTTATATAGCTTTATTTGTAAAGCCTGAAATGGACGTGATGCTACTCAATTTCCTTTTTAATATTTGTGAATATTTTCATATTTCAAGAAAACGAAAATCACTTTTTTTTTTAGTGTTATGGGGATGAAGTATTACAAAGAAATTCGTTTTTTTATATAGCTTTATTTGTAAAGCCTAATATGGACGTATTACTACAGAATTACTCTAAAACTTAACGTGAAACAAATTTAACTTTTTATATTGTGCAATGTATGGACATTTTTCTGTAGCTACCTGTGAATAATATAACTTTGAAATCTTATTGAAATGCCCGTAAATTATATTAGCAAATAATATATTTTCTTTTGGCTCTTGCAATATATATCCTATCTGTTTACAAAAAAGATTTATACATGCCTATAACTTTTAAATATCATTAGATATTTTGGTACCATTAGCCATTATTATACCATTAAGGAAAACTTTATTTGGATAAGACGACACAGTTATTATTTAGCCATTCCCAGACACCTGGTCGCCAACTAATCATTCATCCATCAACAGGTAACTTTGATGTGTTTGGCAGCCGTGGCTTTGGCCCGCCCTGACAAGCCTGCCCCTTCTGGGGGTTATGGATATGCCCCACCAGCCCCAACATACGCCCCACCTAAGCCTTCTTATGCAGCCCCTCAGCCCTCTTATTCAGCCCCAGCCCCGTCCTACGAGAAACCCCAGGTAAGGATCTCCTTTTACTGTTGAGGTATTTGAATTCCAATGGAATATACAGATAGTGCCGCAATTAATTTTAATGTGTATTGAATTAAATAAGACAGTGATAGAACGTCATACTGTAATCTTCTGTTTACTTATTAAGCATAATCTCTTAATATAGTGCCTTTATTAAGAATAGCAGGATTAAGCAAGTGTAAACTTTTCATCTGAATCCATTTGATATAACTTGAAATAGAAAAAAATATAACTTTCATTTTAGACATTTCCAGATGTAAAAATGGTGCAAAACAACTTTTGAAAGATATAAACTTCTAGTGAAAATATTCTAAAAATAAAAAAAAATGAATTTAGTAAGAAATTACATTCCCATATGACAATGAGACAGCACGATAAGTTCTATGAACGATTTGCAGGAGGGGATGCCCTTCGACTTCGAGTACGCAGTGAAGGACCAATACAACGGTCTCGACTTCGACCACAACTCCAACTCAGACGGAAAGGTCGTCAACGGTCAGTACCGAGTCCTCCTCCCCGACGGTCGCACTCAGATCGTCTCTTACACCGCCGACTACAACGGGTACCAGGCTGAGGTCACTTACGAGGGCGAGGCACAGTACCCAGAAGCCCAGGCCTACAAGCCAGCTCCCTCCTACAATGCCCCTGCTCCTTCCTACAATGCCCCAGCTCCCTCATACGGTACCCCAGCGCCTTCATACGGTACCCCAGCGCCTTCATACGGTACCCCAGCTCCTTCCTACGGTACCCCAGCTCCCACTTATGGAAAACCAAAACCCTCCTACGGTTAACAGAATTCTTTCCCATAACTTCGATTATATTTATGCGTGAATGTGAAATTATCTATATAATATATTACGACACTGAAACCGAAGTTTTAATTCCCATCCTCTACTCTCTTAAAAACATATCTGAATGAAGATCAATAACAATATGGTAACTATACTGTGGAGATATCTGAATGATTACCTTCCAAGAAGTTGGCCAACACCCACCTTGCTATATACCAGGAATGTTATGTTAGCTCAATAGGCTACCACCGGTAATATTTCTTACACAATAATGAAAATTAAACGGATAAATCAATAAATAATATATAAAACTGACATGGGTTGTGTACAGCCTCTTTTGCAGAATTTTCCAAGTAATTATGAAATATTTTTTATTTCAATTTATGGAATCGTTAAAAAGAAATGAATTTTTATGAAGGGCAAGCATTCCATATCAACTAGCTGAAAACGAAAGCACAAAGCAAAAGCTACATATAATTCCAATTAAACATCCACAAAACCAAAAAAAATATAAGTACTGTCTTTTTTGGCAGTAAATCCATTTACTGCCATTTGCATTTTCTTCTCTATAAAACAAGTAAGACATCAGTCAATCCAATAATTCTCAGGGTTAACTAAGTGGTATTTATCAGTCGTATTTATCAATATTAATTTCAGTCAATATTAACTAACAATTCAAATTTCCATTGAGACAAAAACTTAATAAATAATAATAATAATAATAATAATAATAATAATAATAATAATAATAATAATAATAATAAAAACACGAGAGGATCTGATCATGTTTGTCCTAGAGTAAAGGGAGGATAGGGAGACCTCCACCCTCCCTGCAAACCTGTTTGTCCACCCGGAGTGGGCCGGAGTAATTAGGGGATCGGGAGGGTAGGGGAGAGAGCAGCCCTGGGTTCCAGCGCGCGTAGCACACACCATCAAGCTCGTATATCTATTAAATCTTCAAACGAGCAAATACTTGAGAGGTATGACTTTAATTTTTCTGTGGTTGGGGAAAGATTTATATATATATATATATATATATATATAATATATATATATATATCGAGCTACAATGTCCTTTAATATCTAATTCGCTCTACCTCGGAATTAATATATTTTCATATATGCTTAACCGAAGGGAATTTTTTCTCGATAATAGATTTGCCTGTACTTGGGCGCGAACGCAGGTACATTATAAATCCAGGAACGTCAGTGGATGCGATACCACCCAACCGCGAGAGGCTTAAAGGTATATGTCGTCTGGTAAATCTATTATCGAGAAAAAATTCCCTTCGGTTAAGCATATATGAAAATATATTAATTCCGAGGTAGAGCGAATTAGATATTAAAGGACATTGTAGCTCGATATATGTATATGAATCACGGTAATGTGATATGACTTATAGATATATATATATATATATATATATATAATATATATATATACTATATATATATATATATATATATATATATATATATGAAAGGCCTAGGGTTTTTGATTAATAATATATTGCCAATATGACCTATGGAATGTGAAGAACAGTGCAGAAGCAATGACCCGAGAAAGCTGATGAATGAGTTTCTATGGATGGCGTGAGATAAAACGGCTTAGTTAGACAAGTCAATGTACTAAGTTCATGAACTCTTCTCAAAGTACCTTTGTGAAACTGGATGAAGCCAGTAAGTGTGAGGCGTTAACGAAGTGTGCGTTCGTAAGTGCGTGTGCGCTTCTTCTATTAAAAAGTATCATACGCAAGTCTATGGGGGGATTTTGATAGAGGCGTCTTCGAGAGAAAGGCAAGATGCCGTGGCGCTCACCGGGAGTTTTTTATTAAGTGTGCTTTAAGTGTTCCGGCTGCTTGGGTGAGTGTTGAAGTATTTTAGCCGAAGACTGGCTTGTTACCTATTTGTCATTTTGTGGTAATATTCAATCTTTGATCTCTGATTGTTAAACTTGTGTGTGTACTTATGGGATGTGTTCTGTGTCTTTGAAACAGACGGTTCTGACAATGAGGGGGGACAGAGAGTTCCCGATGGATGTAGACTTTTTGGTGACTGCATACAGTCAGACATTTTACTGTTGGGGGTTTTTTAAGTTAGTCTGTAAGACTTGATTATTCATTATTTATTCGTTGTTAATAAATGTTTATTTTGATTACCTGACAGAATGGAGAGAAAGAGATTGTCAGAGAGAGAGAGAGAGAGACGAGAGACGAGGAGAGAGAGAAATCGGACGGAGAGAGAGAGAGAGAGAGAGAGGGGTCGCTAGAGAGAGAGAGGAGGAGAGAGAGAGGGAAAAGAGTGAGAGAAGAGATGAGAGAGAGAGAGGGGGGGGGGGGGGCTGTGTGTATGTTTGCCTTGACGCTCGAGTCACATGTTTACCAAATGAATAATGAGTGAATACCTCATTACAGGTTTTGATGGCAGCATAGGTTTTGGTGGCTAGCGGTTAAAAAGAGGTATAAAAGAGTTTTTTTTTATGCCTGGGAACGCCAATGAAGAGATAGGTAACCAGTTAAGAAATAAAGGGGTTATGGCTTAGCGATAGCTTTCGAACGACAAAGCCTTTGTGGGATTGTGGGAAATTGTTAAATTTTTAGTTTTCAGTTACTTAGTGAGAAAAAATGAGAAATATCTATCCGTTAACTATGCAAAGGGGAGGGGAAGGATTTTTATAGTCATCAAATTTGCCCGTACCGAGATTCTCCGGGGCGTGAGAGTAACTCAGTCTGGTTTGTGAGTGAGTGTTGCCAGGTGCCTTCTCGCCGATCGCGTTTACATTGTGCCGACGAGATTTACGTATTCTACGCAGATTCCGGGGTGGTTTTCTCTTATTTTGGACATGTGAGTGTTACTGTATGTTTTTTTTAATCCTGGGGGCTTTTTTTGAGACTGGTTCAAGAGGTCCAAAATTTTTTTTTTTCTTTGCCCATAGTAGCAGAAGTGACGTGTTTTCTTTATTTGCGCATGTTTATGATAGACGTATTCGTCTTTGTTTAAAACATAAGAGTGTATAAAGACTTTTTTTTCATGCATGTGAACTGTGCTTAGATGGCATATTTGGCTTGGATACAGAGCGGCCACACAATTTTACGGGCTCAGCACATTTCTGCTAACCGCGCAGAGAGGCGCGTTGCAAAGGGAGTATGGCCTGCCTCGAGGGAGGGTATTGCGAGGGCACTAGTGTATACCTTGTATACCTCAGGGGGGTCCTCAGACACTGTTTAAGGGGAGATGGGTACTACTGCTGGGACTACTGGTGTATGCCTCGGGGTTATCACTTGACTGAGGGGTTGTTCTAATGGGAGGGAGAAACCTTTTTTTTTTCTCATTGGGGGTGAACTCCTTATTTTTTCTTTGTGTCGGGGTGTTGGGGATGGGTTTACCCTTGATAATGAATACTGAGACACCAGCTGATTGATTAGTTGATGAAGTAAAATGCCCGTAGAGTCTTTTTTTTTAGAAAAGAGATTTTTTTTTCTCTCTTGGATGAAGAGAAAAGGAAATAAAAAGAGAATTGAAATGCATTTATGGGTGTATGTTTTCCTTGTGCCTTGGAAGACACAAATATATTGGGGAGACACAGATTATTATTGTTTTTTATTGTGTTGGAGAAATTACTTTGAAATGCCGGTCAATGGTGTTGTATCTGTGTTGTGTGGCAATGGTGGTATATCATGGTGTATGCTGGAGAAATTGTATGTCATGAGATTCAGCATTACTGTTGTATGCTATTTGAATTTCACCCTTACTTTAGATCTTTGCAAGAGAATTGTTATTATGAAGAATTATTATTATTATTAATAATTATTATACTTGAGATGTGTCACGGGAGGGTTGCTTAAGTATAATGATCATTACTTGACTTGTTTTACGAGAGGTTTGAGATATTTCATGGGAGATTATTTTATAATTGTTACAGATAATTATTCATGGAGAATTTATTACAATGAATTAAGGGAGAGATCTTTGTCTTAATTATTTGTTGAGTTTTTGTAACTTTGGAGAATATTTCAGTCATTCGCGAGGATGAGTTTTGCTGAATCTTGATGAATCTGGCTGAATCTTGGTGAATTATGTTGAATCTTGCTGAATATTTTGCTGAATTTTTGGAGAATGGATAAGCATTAACATTGGTGATATTTTTTTTTTTTTGTACTGATACTGGTGATTTTGATGATAGCAAATTTTGGTGATTTTGCTGATAATGATATTTCTGATACTGATTTTTTTTATATACTAATACGTGGGTGCCGTAATGTTATCAAGGGTGGTGAAATCTTTTTTGAATTTGGGAGGAACTAACAACACATTATTTTAGTTTTTTTTTTCCCTTTTTTTATGAGTTCAGCAGATAATTGCTTGACATCTAGCAAATCACGGGAGATAGTTAATAATGCCGTAGATTTTTCATTCTCCTTTTTTGGAAGTTAGCCATCGCTGACACAAGTTTTTTTCATCATGGGTGAATTTGAATTTGATTTTTTCTCTCCAGTTGGTGTGAATATTTTTTAATATCTCAGTTCGTGACTTAGAGTCATTGTTCGGGAACGTGTTTGTGTTTCAGCTATTTGATGCTGCAGAGAAATTTATGGGAGAATTTTTTGCATAGTTTTGAATGCATACGTTATGGCACTACATTTTTTTTTCTCTGGATATTTGTGTTTCAGAAATTGTGAGTTTTCTTGCACAATACATTTGTTGTATTTGTGACAACTTTGTGAGAGATAGGAAACTTGGCTAAGTTTTCTAGTGGCCTATGTCGTAGTGCATATGGAGAAGTCTTGGCTAAGACACTGTGTATTTGGAGTTCTGTTATAAGGAGTTGTGGCACATTGGTGATTTTTTCTAGAATTTCCTAGACAGTTTTTATTTGCCGAGTTTTTGCCCTTTTTTAGCAATTATGCTAAATGGAGAGAGTTTTATAGTTTTTGACTATAACATTGAGTTATTCTCTGGAGAATTGAGATATATTATTTGGAGTTATAATTGGAGGTATATATTATTTTGGAGTTATAATTTGAGATATAATATATTGGAGATATATTTTTGGCCATTTTGATATTTGCCAATGGTGATATGAGCTATGTTTAGTTCAATCATTTTGCAGCCATCTTTGTTGCAAATGGAGACACATATTTGGAGATTATAGGGCAATATTTGTGTGTGAGTTAGTTGCCTTGAGTGCACATTTTTTTTTTGGAGATAGGATTTCATTTTTTTTATATTCCTTTCTGGAGATATTTTCTTTGAAGCCTTGTTTTATTCCACATGGAGTTATTGGGGAAATAGAGGTAAATATTTTTTGTATTTGCCGAAATAGAGGTGATTATTGTTTATTCCTGGAGTGGTGGTTTTTTTTATTAACATGTGGCTATTGGAGAAATATAAGGGGAGTGGTTATTAACCAAATGGAGGAAATATTTTTTTCACCGGAGTGGTGTTATTATTAATGTGGTGTCTCATATTTATATATAGAGCTGGAATTAATCTTTGGCGGGTGACCCTTTTTTTGTGGTTATGGGAGTTTGTTTTCTTGAGCAAAGAGAAGATTTCTTTGGTTTCGTGACTATTTAGAGGCGAATGGCATTACTGCATTACGAGTCCTATGGAAATGTGTGCATTTTTTATTTTCACAAGTGTGTTATTTTTGGAGGCATATAATTGGGCTGTGTCATGTTGAGAGAATACGTCTTTGAGACAAATTTTTGAACACATTAGTCATATCCTGGAGTTAATTTTGTGAAATGTGTCAGTTAGACCTTTTTCTGTAGAATCATGAGTTTTCCAAACTTGTGTGTCTGACTGGACATTTTTTATGCTGCTGTTTGAGCATACGTCCGCAGGTGAATTTTTCTGCTGACAGGCGATGTGATGAGCCGTGTGCTGACTCTTTTCCTCTGATGATGATTGATCAGAATTTTAGCAATATCTGGAAATGTTGGCAATAGCATTTCACGAAAGCGCATGTGTGAGAGTTTGCTTTCTGGCAAATTCCATAACTTTACATGGAGCATTTCTTGGGAAAATGTGGGGATTATGCATGTTATGCATATTATACATGTATTATGTATTCTGTGATTGGGGAAATCTACCTGTGATTATCCTTTTTTTTTTTTTCTTCCTTTTCCTATGAGAGATATAATTGGGGATTGAGCTTAAATAGCATTTTTTTTTTTGCCGGGAGATGTGATTTATCGGGAGATGTAACTTGTCGGGAGATGTGATTTTTCGGGAGTTGTTATTTACGTAAAAGGGAGTTTGACATTAAGTCTCATTGTAATTAATTGTATGAGCAGTAAAGGGGTTTTTGCTGTTAAACATTGGAGATTTTTGCTGATTTTGTGGGTTGTTTAGATATCAGAACTTGAGAGAACATTTTTGGGTCTGGGTGTGTTACGTGATTCTTTTTTTCCTTGGGCTCATTACGATTTTTTCTTTTTTCTTTTTTTTTACTTGTGATAACATTCGAGTTTGAAATGTGAGTGCAGAAGTCCGTGGAGTTGCTGTGATTTCTGAGTTTTCTGTGTGCTGATGTGTGAGTTTGGAGAATTGAGTTGGAGAACTTGATGTTTTTTTTTCTTTGAGGGTTGTGATAATGACTCATGATTTAGTAGTCATATTAAGGGAGTTAATTGGGAGACGTTCAGTTAGTATTTCTGACCTTTTGAGATCATTGTTTGATAGAAGTAGTATGTCTGGGTTAATTTTCTTAGATTGACCAGTGACTTGACTGACATACTAACACACCAAAAAGTCATTTCCCAACGCCAGCAAGACGTCCACCAGCCGTGCAGAGAGTGTTGCTGTCGTTTTGTCCGTGGTGATTACAAGAGTTTCCACGATGGTGATCGCGAGAGTTCTACAGCGTGTCTTTTGGGGATCTGTAGAAGTCGTGAGAAGTCTTCTACAATGAGGGAGGCATTCCGTCTTCCTACAGCTGCTACAGCTGCTACAGGAGCAGCCAGTTGCAGACAAGCAAAGGGGGATATTCAAGAATCCGAAGAGAGAAAATTCTAGTGTTATTTGGAGATAAAGCGTGATTAGACTTTATTTCATAATGCCAGAGACGTGCAGTTATTACTTATATTTTATTTCAAGCCGGCCAATGTGTTTTATATTATATAAGCTATTTTGCTAGGCGGGAGCTAGCATGAGGTGGCCGAGCAGTGAAAGGCCTAGGGTTTTTGATTAATAATATATTGCCAATATGACCTATGGAATGTGAAGAACAGTGCAGAAGCAATGACCCGAGAAAGCTGGTGAATGAGTTTCTATGGATGGCGTGAGATAAAACTGCTTAGTTAGACAAATCAATGTACTAAGTTCATGAACTCTTCTCAAAGTGCCTTTGTGAAACTGGATGAAGCCAGTTAGTGTGAGGCGTTAACGAAGTGTGCGTTCGTAAGTGCGTGTGCGCTTCTTCTATTAAAAAGTATCATACGCAAGTCTATGGGGGGATTTTGATAGAGGCGTCTTCGAGAGAAAGGCAAGATGCCGTGGCGCTCACCGGGAGTTTTTTATTAAGTGTGCTTTAAGTGTTCCGGCTGCTTGGGTGAGTGTTGAAGTATTTTAGCCGAAGACTGGCTTGTTACCTATTTGTCATTTTGTGGTAATATTCAATCTTTGATCTCTGATTGTTAAACTTGTGTGTGTACTTATATATATAGTTATCATACCTAAGTTATTGGGGGATTTGAAGATGGCGTCTCGATAGTATATAGTTCAAGAGCCGGTCTGTGTCTACCGGAGTCTAATAATGTGAAGGCCGTCGCTTGTGTTTGAGTGGTTTGAAGTATTTTACGCCCGAAGAACTGGCTGGGTACCTATTGCATGGGTAATTCTATATCTTGTATTTTCTGATTGTATATTACGGGGTAAAATCTATGGGATGGGTCTGGTCTTGAAACAGATAACGAGGTTCTTCTTAGGACAATAGAGGGGGACAGAGAGTTCCCGATGGATGTAGACTTTTTGGTGACTGCATACAGTCAGACATTTTACTGTTGGGGGTTTTTAAGTTAGTCTGTAAGACTTGATTATTCATTATTTATTCGTTGTTAATAAATGTTTATTTTATGATGCAACTCTCTCATTTTGATTACCTGACAGAATGGAGAGAGAGAGATTGTCAGAGAGAGAGAGAGAGAGAGAGAGAGAGAGAGAGGGGGGGGGGGGGGGGGGCCTGTGTGTATGTTTGCCTTGACGCTCGAGTCACACGTTTACCAAATGAATAATGAGGAATACCTCATTACATATATATATATATATATATATATATATATATAGTATATATATATATATATATATATATATATTTTATATATATATATATATACGTACACTGTAATTCCTTTTAGCTCAACAGTTTCGGCCTCCACTGGCCCTTATCGAGAGCTGTTTATTTACATTACTGTAGATTTATTCACCATTTTAATGACTCATATTATTATAAAATAATAATAATAATAATAGTTTTATAATTTGGACAAAACGGCTTCATCGTAGCACACGAAGTTGATAGTACATTCAAAGCAAAATATAAGACAGAGAGAAATGAAAATAAGCAGTTAGATAAAAACTGGTCGCTGAAATACACACCCAAAGAGCAGAGAAATCAACTGCGATTCGATCTAAAATAAAGACGCGAAAACTACAACAACCAGAGGACCGCAGGCCTAAGGCCTCCTCGTCGGTGCTTAAGAATGATCGAGAACGTCTGTTATGTCACCTATTCCGCGGAAGACCTTCATTCGTGAAGAAGTGTTCGACTTTAACTTTCTTCTAACTCTGGATACTTCCACTGATCTGGGGTGACGCAATGTTTCTTATGCTTTACAATATCGACGATACAGGAGATTGGTAATGATAATCATTTGTTTGGGAAAAACTCCCTATCACGAGGGTTCATACAATGAGTCATATGGTCTACAATCATATAAACGTTAAAATTTCGTGTAAAACTCTATAAAAACATTACATTAGCTTTCGAACACTTCTCTGGGTTCATCTTCAGTCCAAAAAAAAATATATATATATATATTATTTTTTTTTTATTACTTGAGAGGGAGGGTGGGGGGGGATTGAAGATGAACCCAGAGAAGGATTCAAAAGCTACTGTAAAGTTTTTATAGATCTTTACACGGAATTTTAACGTTTATATTATTTTGGACCTATTGGAACACATGGTAATAATGCGAAAATGGAACTTATACCGTGAATATTTAAGAATGAGAAATGGAATCGAAAATTATGGTTGTGATACAATACATATAGCCCGCATTTGTATAAATCTAATCCAGACATTTGCATTACCTTATAAATAGTCAAACCGTTATTCTGATAATAATAATAATAATAATAATAATAATAATAATAATAATAATAATAATAATAATAATAATATGGTGAAGAAATCCACAATGATGCAATGGTGAATATGTGTTAAAATATATTTATATTTACATACCTGTAGATTAAATTCACCATTTTACTGACTCATATTATTATGATGATGATGATAATAATAATAATAATAATAATAATAATAATAATAATAATAATAATCAAATAATCCGTGGAGGAGTAGGTTAGGTCGTCAATAGACTTAAGTCAAGTTAAGCAACATTGGCTCTGGTCAGTCGTTGGTATAGGGTGACCAGCTCTTCTCGGCGTTGATTCCTTGGGAAAGGATCTTTACCATAATTTCCTCAGTCTAATCAGCTGTAAATGAGTACCTATCCTGATGGGTAGGGTCCAGCTATGGGTTTTAAATAGCAAAAACTCAGCAATGATGGAAAGAAATGAAGGATTAAACGACAAACGACGTAAATGGAACCTCTGGCAAACAGAGGAGCTTCGTCCGGTCAACCAGGTATTCAACCCAATTGAAGGGGAAGACGGTCAGGTACTTGGAGGTCGTCATCCAGCAACTGATCACCCACAACGACAATAATCAACAGCCTGAGATTGGAGCTACAGAGGCAAAAAGGAAGAAATGGGACAAGAGAAGCAAAAATAAGGAAATATGGAGATGCTAACATCAGAAGCAACCCGACGGGAAAGAGGATATAGAAGAAGATTGGTCAACATCTGGAATGAGAGGAATAACACCCCCCAAACAGAGCAGAGGCTGGCAGACCAAGTAAGGAACATAAAGAAAAAGAACTGGCTCTCCCCAACAGAAAGAGAAGAACTGGAAAGGGAAATGTCACACGACTACGAATTAGACGAACTGAGAGACGATGCCACAGAAGACGACAGGGAGGATGAGGTATCAACAACGACACACGAAGAAACACCGACGAAGTAACAGAGAGGACGGATGGGTAGAAAAGATTAGACAATGGATGGAGCCAGATACAGAGAGAACAAAGATCCCCTCCATGAAAGCCTACAACACCAGAAATTAAGGAGAAAACAAGTGAGGTAAATGAAATACTGGGCATAATACAGACCACCAGTATCACAGAAACAAATAATTGACATATGCAGGAGCAAGATTAGTAGCAGAACTGATGGGAATTCGAACACCAACACCACCAACACAACCAACCCAACAGAAACCAAAACAGCAACCTCCTTGGAAAAGGCGCCTGGAAAAGCAAATCATGGTGATGAGATCTGACTTGAGTAAACTGAAAGAGATGGCAGAAAAAAAGGCTAAGAAGCAAGAAAACAAAAACAAGGGAGGAACTCAACGAGAAATACAAAGCACAAGAGAGGGGATTAAACAAACACAATAGAAGATGTAAAAACAGAGGTTAAGGCCAAAGCACATAAGATCCAACGGTACATGAACAGGAATAAACGGATACCAACAGAACAAAACTATTCGGAACCAACCAGAAAAAGACTATACAGCCAACTAAGAGAAGGAAGACAACCACCCAGAAATTCCTGAAGCCGAACCAAGTAAGAGACTCTGGGAAAACATATGGAGCAATCCGGTATCACACAATAAACATGCAACATGGCTCCAGGAAGTCAAGGAAGAAGAAACAGGGAGAATAAAGCAAAGATTCACAGACATCACGACAGACACAGTGAGACACCAACTAAAGAAAATGCCCAACTGGAAAGCCGCCCCAGGTCCCGATGAAGTCCATGGATACTGGCTCAAAACTTCAAGGCCTACACCCACGAATAGCAGAACAACTCCAGCATTGTATCTCAAATCACAAGCACCCAAATGGATGACCACAGGAAGAACATCCTTAGTACAAAAAGACAAGAGTAAGGGAAATATAGCCAGTAACTACAGGCCTATCACCTGACCTACCAATAATGTGGAAGTTACTAACAGGTATCATCAGTGAAAGGCTATACAACTACTAGAGGAGACAAACACCATCCCCCACCAACAGAAAGGCTGCAGGAGGAAGTGTAGGGGCACAAAAGACCAGCTCCTGATAGACAAAATGGTAATGAAGAACAGTAGGAGAAGGAAAACCAACCTAAGCATGGCATGGATAGACTATAAGAAAGCCTTCGACATGATACCACCACACATGGCTAATAGAATGCCTGAAAATATATGGCGGAGAGGAAAAAATACCATCAGCTTCTCAAAAATACAATGCGCAACTGGAATACAATACTTACAAGCTCTGGAATAAGACTAGCACAGGTTAATATCAGGAGAGGATCTTCCAGGGCGACTCACTGTCCCCACTACTCTTCGTAGTAGCCATGATTCCCATGACAAAAGTACTACAGAAGATGGATGCCGGGTACCAACTCAAGAAAAGAGGCAACAGAATCAACCATCTGATGTTCATGGACGACATCAAGCTGTATGGTAAGAGCATCAAGGAAATAGATTCCCTAATCCAGACTGTAAGGATTGTATCAGGGGACATCAGGATGGAGTTTGGAATAGAAAAATGCGCCTTAGTCAACATACAAAAAGGCAAAGTAACGAGAACTGAAGGGATAAAGCTACCAGATGGGAGCAACATCAAACACATAGATGAGACAGGATACAAATACCTGGGAATAATAAGGAAGGAGGAGATATAAGACACCAAGAGATGAAGGACACGATCAGGAAAGAATATATGCAGAGACTCAAGGCGATACTCAAGTCAAAACTCAACGCCGGAAATATGATAAAAGCCATAAACACATGGGCAGTGCCAGTAATCAGATACAGCGCAGGAATAGTGGAATGGACGAAGGCAGAACTCCGCAGCATAGATCAGAAAACCAGGAAACAAATGACAATACACAAAGCACTACACCCAAGAGCAAATACGGACAGACTATACATAACACGAAAGGAAGGAGGGAGAGGACTATAAGTATAGAGGACTGCGTCCAACATCGAAAACAGAGCACTGGGGCAATATCTGAAAAACCAGTGAAGACGAGTGGCTAAAGAGTGCATGGGAAGAAGGACTAATAAAAGCAGACGAAGACCCAGAAATATACAGAGACAGGAGAAAGACAGAAAGAACAGAGGACTGGCACAACAAACCAATGCACGGACAATACATGAGACAGACTAAAGAACTAGCCAGCGATGACAATTGGCAATGGCTACAGAGGGGAGAGATCAAGAAGGAAACTGAAGGAATGATAACAGCGGCACAAGATCAGGCCCTAAGAACCAGATATGTTCAAAATACGATAGACGGAAATAACATCTCTCCCATATGTAGGAAGTGCAATACGAAAAGTGAAACCATAAACCACATAGCAAGTGAATAAAGCCCGGCACTTGCACAGAACCAGTACAAAAAGAGGCATGATTCAGTAGCAAAAGCCCTCCACTGGAGCCTGTGCAAGAAACATCAGCTACCTTGCAGTAATAAGTGGTACGAGCACCACCTGAAGGAGTATAGAAAACGATCAGGCAAAGATCCTCTGGGACTATGGTATCAGAACGGATAGGGTGATACGTGCAAACAGACCAGACGTGACGTTGATTGACAAGGTCAAGAAGAAAGTATCACTCATTGATGTCGCAATACCATGGGACACCAGAGTTGAAGAGAAAGAGAGGGAAAAAATGGATAAGTATCAAGATCTGAAAATAGAATAAGAAGGATATGGGATATGCCAGTGGAAATCGTACCCATCATCATAGGAGCACTAGGCACGATCCCAAGATCAATGAAAAGGAATACTAGAAACCAAAAAAACTAGAGACTGAAGTAGCTCCAGGACTCATGCAGAAGAGTGTGATCCTAGAAACGGCACACACAGTAAGAAGAGTGATGGACTCTAAGGAGGCAGGATGCAACCCGGAACCCCACACTATAAATACCACCCAGTAGCAATTGGAGGACTGTGATAGAGCAAAAAAAAAAAAAAAAAAAAAAAAACAATAATAATAATAATAATAATAATAATAATAATAGTTTTATAATCTGGAAAAACAGCTTCATGGTTACACATATAAAAGCGTTCAACAGAACTCTGGACTATAATGGAAGTCCTATAACAAAGGAGAAAGGGTCCTTATATTGATTCTTTTTTTTATTTGGGGAGGGGGACCAGTTACGAGCAGTATTGTCCGCATAACATAGAAGGAAATACCTACTCAATGCTTCTTTACTTTTAGCGAATACAAACTTCTACGAGAAACCTAAAATGAATATATATCAGATAGCAATAATGGAAATAATAACATTAACTACCGTTTTAACTAATAGCAGAGACAGCTATAAATAGAACAGCAACAACAATTACAACAGTTTTAACCCTTAGCACGGAGTTATAAAAAGAGGAACATCAACGATGACAATTTTAACCGATAGCAGACAATTATAAAATTAACAACAGTAACGACAACAATTTGAGCCAACAGCAAAGTTATAAAAAATAAACAACACTGACAACAGATTTAACCAATAGCAAAGACAGTTAAAGAGAACAACATCAATGCCAACTGTTTAACCAATAGCAAAGACAGTTAAAAAGAACAACAACAATGACAACAGTTTAGACTAATAGCACAGAATTTTAAAATTAACAGAAAACAATAACAATAATTTTAGCCAATAACAATGCCTGTTGTAAAAGGAACTATGAATGGAAAAGTTTTTTTTTTTTTTTTAACCAATAGCCAGAAACAGTTGTACAAACAACAGCAAAATCAATAACAACAGTTTTTAACCGACATCAGAAACAGTTGTAAAAAGAACAACAGCAACAAACACAATAGTGTTAAACTAATAACAAAAACAGTTACAAAGCAACAACAATAACAAAAGTCGTTTGTGATCACAAAGTGAATCCCTATAGCTAATTATTTTTCAGCGCACGATGAACTTTAATAGAGTGAGCGACTTCCACAACCTCTCTCTCTCTTCTGCGCCTTCTTCTTCGTCAGAAAAGGAGCCAAAGGACGTGACTACGGGAGAGGGCTGCGTCCGAGGGCGTGGCGCTCGAGGCGCCAGCCCGAAATGAAAAGGGTTCTGGTATAAAAAAAAAAAATAGAGCACTCCCTCCGTCGTTTCAGGCCACATTCGAACACGAGGCGCCATCGAGATGTACGCGAAGGTGAGCAGTGTTTGATATATATACAGTTCTACAGTTCCAGTTTATTTCGTTTCCAATATTTGTGAATATTTATTTTCTTTTTTTAATGAAAAGGGACATCACTTGTTTTTAGTGCTATGGGGATGAAATATTTCAAAGAAATAATCTATTATTTATAGATTTATCTACCAAAAATGGCCGTGAAGCTACACAATTTCGTTTAAATATTTGCGAATATCTTCTTATTTTGATGAGAGGAGACATTTCTTGTTTTTAGTGTTATGGGGATGAAGGATTACAAAGGAATCTACTATTTATAGATATATCTATAAAGCCTAAAATGGACGTGATGCTACTGAATTTCCTTTTTAATATTTGTGAATATTTTCATATTTCAAGAAAAGGAAAGTCACTTTTTTTTCTAGTGTTATGGGGGATGAAGTATTACAAAGAAATTCGTTTTTTTATATAGCTTTATTTGTAAAGCCTAAAATGGACGTGATACTACAGAATTACTCTAAAACTTAACGTGATACAAATTTAACTTTTTAGATTGTGCAATGTATGAACATTCTTCTGTAGCTACCTGTGAATAATATAACTTTAAAATCTGATTGAAATGCCCCTAAATTATATTAGCAAATAATATATTTTCTTTTGGCTCTTGCAATATATATCCTACCTGTTTACAAAAAAGATTTCTCCACGCCTATAACTTTTAAATATCATTAGATATTATGGTACCATTAGCCATTATTATAACATTACGGAAAACTTTATTTGGATAAGACGACACAGTTCTTATTTAGTCATTCCCAGACGCCTGGTCGCTAACTAATCATTCACCCATCAACAGGTAACTTTGATGTGTTTGGCAGCCGTGGCTTTGGCCCGCCCTGACAAGCCTGCCCCTTCTGGAGGGTATGGATATGCCCCACCCGCCCCAACATACGCCCCACCTAAGCCTTCTTATGCAGCCCCTCAGCCCTCTTATTCAGCCCCAGCCCCGTCCTACGAGAAACCCCAGGTAAGGATCTCCATTTACTGTTGAGATATTTAGATACCATTGGAATATACAGATATTGTCGCAAATAATATTAATGCATATTGAATTAAATAAGACAGTGATAATACGTCATATTGTAATCTTCTGTCTACTTAATGAGCGTTAGATCTTAATATAATGCCTTTATTGATAATAGATGAATTTAAAAGAAGATAACTTTCATTTTAGACATTTCCAGATGTTAAAATGGTGTAAAACAACTTTTGAAAGATATAAACTTAAAGGAAAAATATTTTAAAAATAAAAAAACTGAATTTAATAACAAATTACATTCTTATAAGATAATGAGACAGCACAATAAGTTCTATTAACGTTTTGCAGGAGGGGATGCCCTTCGACTTCGAGTACGCAGTGAAGGACCAATACAACGGTCTCGACTTCGACCACAACTCCAACTCGGACGGAAAGGTCGTCAACGGTCAGTACCGAGTCCTCCTCCCCGACGGTCGCACTCAGATCGTCTCTTACACCGCCGACTACAACGGGTACCAGGCTGAGGTCACTTACGAGGGCGAGGCACAGTACCCAGAAGCCCAGGCCTACAAGCCAGCTCCCTCCTACAATGCCCCTGCTCCTTCCTACAATGCCCCAGCTCCCTCATACAATACCCCAGCTCCTTCATACGGTACCCCAGCTCCTTCATACGGTACCCCAGCTCCTTCATATGGTACCCCAGCGCCTTCATACGGTACCCCAGCTCCTTCCTATGGTACCCCAGCTCCCACTTATGGAAAACCAAAACCCTCCTACGGTTAACAAAATTCTTTCCTCATAATTTCGATTATATTTATGCGTGAATGTGAAATTCTCTAAATAATATATTACGACACTGAAACCGAAGTTTTAATTCCCATCCTCTACTCTCTTAAAAACATATCTGAATGAAGATCAATAGCAATATGGTAGCTATTCTGTGGAGGTATCTGAATGATTACCTTCCAAGAAGTTGGCCAACACCCACCTTCCTATATACCAGGAATGTTATGTTAGCTCAAAAGGCTACCATCGGTAATATCTTTTAGACAATAATGAAAATTAAACGGTTAAATCAATAAACAAATAAATAAAACTGACATGGGTTGTGTACTGCCTCTTCTGCAGAATTTTCCAAGTAATTATATAATATTTTTCGTTCAATTCATGGAATCGTCAAAAAGATATAAATTTTTATGAAGAGCAAGCATGCTATATCAACTAGCTGAAAACGAAAGCACAAAGCAAAAACTACATATAATTCCGATTAAACATCAACAAAACTAAAAATAAATATAAGTACTGTCTTTTTTGCAGTAAATCCATTTACTTCCATTTGCATTTTCTTCTCTATAAAACAAGTAAGACATCAGTCAATCCAATAATTCTCAGGGTTAACTAAGTGGTATTTATCAGTTGTATTTATCAATATTAATTTCAGTCAATATTAACTAACAATTCAAATTTCCATTGGGACAAAAACCTTAATAAATAATAATAATAATAATAATAATAATAATAATAATAATAATAATAATAATAATAGTAATAATAATAATAATAGGGAAAAACTCTCTATCACGAGAGTATATATAATGTTCTAAAGGGTCCACAATAATACAAAGGTGTAAAAAGTCTGTGTATAAATTTTGAAGACTTTACAGAAAGCTTCGAACCCTTCCCTGGGTTCATCTTTCGAACCCAGGGAAGGATTCGAAAGCTTTCTGTAAAGTCTTCAGAATTATACACGGACTTTTACACTTTGTATTATTGTGGGACCCCTTAGAACAAAAAATAATAATAATAATAATAAAATAATAATAATAATAATAATAATAATAATAATAAAAACACGAGAGGATCTGATCATGTTTGTCCTAGAGTAAAGGTAGGATAGGGAGACCTCCACCCTCTCTGCAAACATGTTTGTCCGCCCGGAGTGGGCCGGAGTAAGTAGGGGATCGGGAGGGTAGGGGAGAGAGCAGCCCCAGGTTCCAGCGTGCGTAGCGCACGCCATCAAGCAAATACTTGAGGGGTATGACTTTAATTTTTCTGTGGTTGGGGAAAGATTTATATATATATATATATAACATTCATTGAATAGAATGGCTTTCTCACTGTTAACCAGCTTTTTTTAAATTGCTTCATATTTTCTAATTATTTTCTTTACTTCATTGTTCAGGTTACTAATGGACACATAATGGGGTTCTTCCATTTACTCCAGTATTTTTACACGCGACAGCTGTTTCGTCAACCTATACGTATTGACGTTTTCAAGCGTACTGATACAAAATATGTTGTTGTTGTTTAAGATTAAGCTGGCCTTGTGCAGCACGGGCTCTTGCTCACAGAGCAGCCCGTAATATACAAATATGAGCCTACATGCGTTTTGTGACGTCATGAGGACGGAAAGGTAGTACAATTGCCAGATACCTAGTTTTAAGTATTTACAAAAGACTATAGTGAAACATAAAATAAGACAAAATAAGACAAATAAATAAATATGTTAACAACAGAAATTATATAAAAAGTTGAAAGTAAGTTATTATATACACATTATACATAAATATATATTAATTACATATATGTTTAATTCACTGAAAGTCAGTGTGCGCTCCTGTCCGCGATGTGGGGGTGTTTTGTTCCACGCGGTTGAAGGACTGCCTCCTACACGAGGGCAAGGAACGGTCTGCCTCACGTTGGATGTTAAGGCTGGGACGTTGCATTGCGATGCTGACTGCTTCTGATATCAATAAACGATTGTAGTTGCCTTCCTTGTGTATTATTTTGGTGTTGTTGAGAAAGTTCTTGTAATGATGGTTTTTATTGTGGGTATCCACAAAGTGCTGATGAATGGCTCCTTGGTTTCTGTGGGCCTGCATGCGACGTTTGAGTGTGGTGGTTGAGTGTCCGATATAGCATTTTTGGGGGGACTGACATTGCTCGTCAGCACAGACAAACTTGTATACTATATCAGATTTAAACTCTTTCTCCGTCGATGGGGCCCGTACTATTTTTCATTACCAAAGAGGCCGTAAGGTGAAGGTTTGGTTTGCAGTAAATCCTTGGTGTTATTTGTTATATGGCGCTCAGGGGGAAGGTTCCTCTTCGCCAAGTATACCAAGGATGGCTGATTTCCATTTAATCTTCGTGGTGTTTGTTGTATGGTATCTGATGGTATATCACTATTTCTTTGTCTTTGTCTTGTGTGTTGTTCCTCGGGGTCGGATTACGGAAAGCCTCTAATCTCTTTTTGACAACTTGCTGGATCATGTCATCTGGATATCCGTTATTTGTGAGCAGCTGTGAACTCGTATATATATATATATATATATATATATATATATATATATATATATATATATATATCTATATATATATATATATATATATATACTATATGTATATATATATTTATATATATACACTGAAATTCCTTTTAGCTCAACAGTTTCGGCCTTCACTGGCCCTTATCGAGAGCTGTTTATTTACATTACTGTAGATTTATTCACCATTTTACTGACTCATATTATTATAAAAAAAAATAATAATAATAATAATAATAATAATAATAATAACATCTAATAATAATAATAATAGTTTTATAATTGGACAAAACGGCTTCATCGTAGCACACAAAGTTGATAGTACATTCAAAGTAAAATATAAGACAGAGAGAAATGAAAATAAAGCGGTTAGATAAACACTGGTCGCTGAAATACACACCCAAAGAGCAGATAAATTAACTGCGAGTCGATCTAAAATAAAGACGCGAAAACTACAACAACCAGAGGACTGAAGGCCTAAGACCTCCTCGTCGGTGCTTAAGAATGATCGAGAACGTCTGTTATGTCACCTATTCCGCGGAAGACCTTCATTCGTGAAGAAGTGTTCGACTTTAACAATTTCTTAACTAACTCTGGACCTACTTCCACGACAAAAAGGATTGACGCAATGTTTCTTACGCTTTACAATATCGACGATACAGGAGATTGGCAATGATAATAATTGGTTTGGTTGGGAAAAAATCCCTATCACGAGAGTTCAATAAAAATGTGTCATATGGAGGTCCACAATAATATAAACGTTCAAATTTCGTGTAAAACTCTATAAAAACATTATAATAGATTTCGAACCTTCCCTGGGTTCATCTGCAGTCCAAAAAAAACAAAAATTTTTTATTTTTTTTTTTTTTTTTTTTTTTTTTTTTTTTTTTTTTTTTTTTTTTTTTTTGAGAGAGAGAAGGGGGGGGGGGGGGGGGGGGGGGGGGGGATTGAAGATGAACCCAGAGAAGGGTTCGAAAGCCATTGTAAAGTTTTTATAGAGCTTTACACGGAATTTTAACGTTTATATTATTGTGGACCTTTTGGAACACATGGCAATAATGCCAAAATGCAGCTTTTAAGCGTAAATATTAGAATGACAAATGGAATCGGAAATTATGGTTGTGATACAATACATTTAGCTGTTATATTTATTGTTTATTTGTTTTAAAGGTGATGAGAGCACGCACCAATGGCCCACAGTTGTATAATTCTAATCCAAACATTTGCATTACCTTATAAATAGTCAAACCGTTATTATGACAATAATAATAATAATAATAATAATAATAATAATAATAATAATAATAATAATAATAATAATAATAATAATAATAATAATATGGTGAAGAAATCCACAATGATGTAATGGTGAATATGTATTAAAATATATATTTATATTTACATTCCTGTAGATTTGTTCACTATTTTACTGACTCATGTTATAATAATAATAATAATAATAATAATAATAATAATAATAATAATAGTTTTATAATCTGGAAAAACGGCTTCATAGTTACACATATAAAAGCGTTCAACAGAACTCTGGACTATAATGGAAGTCCTATAACAAAGGAGAAAGGGTCCTTATATTGATTCTTTTTTTTATTTAGGGAGGGGGACCAGTTACGAGCAGTATTGTCCGCATAACATAGAAGGAAATACCTACTCAATGCTGCTTTACTTTTAGCGAATACAAACTTCTACGAGAAACCTAAAATGAATATATATCAGATAGCAATAATGGAAAGAATAACATTAACTACCGTTTTAACTAATAGCAGAGACAGCTATAAATAGAACAGCAACAACAATTACAACATTTTGAACCCTTAGCACGGAGTTATAAAAAGAGGAACATCAACGATGACAATTTTAACCGATAGCAGACAATTATAAAATTAACAACAGTAACGACAACAATTTGAGCCAACAGCAAAGTTATAAAAAAATAAACAACACTGACAAACACCTAGAATTTAAAAAAAACAAATTAGACGAAAAGGACAGTTAAAGAGGGGGAAAAAAAACAAAACAGTCAAAAATGCCAACTGTTTTAACCAATATCAAAGACAGTTAAAAAGAACAACAACAATGACAACAGTTTAGACCAGTAGCAAAGAATTATAAAATTAACAGAAAACAATAACAATAATTTTAGCCAATAACAATGCCTGTTGTAAAAGGAACTATAATGACAAGTTTTAACCAACAGCAGAAACAGTTGTAAAAACAACAGCAAAACCAATGACAACAGTTTTAACCGACAGCAGAAACTGTTGTAAAAAGAACAACAGCAACAATCACAACAGCGTAAACTAATAACAAAAACAGTTACAAAGCAACAACAATAACAAAAGTCGTTTGTGATCACAAAGTGAATCCCTATAGCTAATTATTTTTCAGCGCACGATGAACTTTAATAGAGTGAGCGACTTCCACAACCTCTCTCTCTCTCGTTCTTGGAGCATTTTCTTCTTCGTCAGAAAAGGAGCCAAAGGACGTGACTACGGGAGAGGGCTGCGTCCGAGGGCGTGGCGTTCGAGGCCGCCCGTGAAAAGGGTCTGGTATAAATAGAGCGCTCCCTCAGTCTCTGGCCACATTCGAACACGAGGCGCCATCGAGATGTACGCGAAGGTGAGCAGTGTTTGATATATATACAGTTCTACAGTTCCAGTTTATTTCGTTTCCAATATTTGTGAATATTTATTTTCTTTTTTTAATGAAAAGGGACATCACTTGTTTTTAGTGCTATGGGGATGAAATATTTCAAAGAAATAATCTATTATTTATAGATTTATCTACCAAAAATGGCCGTGAAGCTACACAATTTCGTTTAAATATTTGCGAATATCTTCTTATTTTGATGAGAGGGGACATTTCTTGTTTTTAGTGTTGTGGGGATGAAAGATTACAAAGGAATCTACTATTTATAGATATATCTATAAAGCCTGAAATGGACGTGATGCTACTGAATTTTCTTTTTAATATTTGTGAATATTTTTATATTTCAAGAAAAGGAAAATAACTTTTTTTTTTAGTGTTATGGAGATGAAGTATTACAAAGAAATTCGTTTTTTTCATATAGCTTTATTTGTAAAGCCTAAAATGGACGTGATACTACAGAATTACTCTAAAACTTAACGTGAAACAAATTTTACTTTTTAGATTGTGCAATGTATGGACATTCTTCTGTAGCTACCTGTGAATAATAAAACTTTAAAATCTGATTGAAGTGCCCGTAAATTATATTAGCAAATAATATATTTTCTTTTGGCTCTTGCAATATATATCCTATCTGTTTACAAAAAAGATTTCTACATGCCTATAACTTTTAAATATTATTAGATATTATGGTACCATTAGCCATTATTATACCATTAGGGAAAACTTTATTTGAATAAAACACCACAGTTCTTATTTAGTCATTCTCAGACACCTGGTCGCTAATTAACCATTCATGCATCTACAGGTAACTTTGATGTGTTTGGCAGCCGTGGCTTTGGGCCGCCCTGACAAGCCAGCTCCTTCTGGAGGATATGGATATGCCCCACCCGCCCCAACATACGCCCCACCTAAGCCTTCTTATTCAGCATCAGCCCCGTCTTACGAAAAACCCCAGGTAAGGATTTCACTTTTCTTTTAAGGTATTTAGATGTCATTGTAATATGCGGAAATTGTCAAAGTAAATTTTAATGTATATTGAATTAAATAAGACAGTGGCAATACGCCGAACTTCAATCTTCTGTTTAATTATTGAGCGTAATCTATTAAGACGCGTCGGTGTAAGTGCATGCAATATTTTCATTGAAATTCATTTAATAAAACTCGAAATGTCCAACTATGGAACTGCTTTGATAAACAGTGATAATTTTCATATTAGAAATATCCGGATGTCGAAATAATGAAAGAAGCCACTTTTGAAGCATAGGAACTTATAGGAATATTCTAAAGACATAGAATCGAATAAAAAATTCATTCCCATAAGATAATGAGACCGCACGATAAGTTCTATTAATGATTTGCAGGAGGGGATGCCCTTCGACTTCGAGTACGCAGTGAAGGACCAATACAACGGTCTCGACTTCGACCACAACTCCAACTCAGACGGAAAGGTCGTCAACGGTCAGTACCGAGTCCTCCTCCCCGACGGTCGCACTCAGATCGTCTCTTACACCGCCGACTACAACGGGTACCAGGCTGAGGTCACTTACGAGGGCGAGGCACAGTACCCAGAAGCCCAGGCCTACAAGCCAGCTCCCTCCTACAATGCCCCAGCTCCCTCCTACAATGCCCCAGCTCCCTCATACAATACCCCAGCTCCTTCCTACGGTACCCCAGCGCCTTCCTATGGTACCCCAGCTCCCACTTATGGAAAACCAAAACCCTCCTACGGTTGATAGACACCTTCTTCCCTCAAGACGTCGATTATATTTATGCGTGAATGTGAAATTATCTAAATAAAATATGACGACACCGAAAACGAAGTTGAAATTCTCATCCTATATTCTTTTAAAGAGTTCTAAGTTGCTGTGCAAGCTATATGAATAACGACCAGTAAAAATTTGGTCTACTGTGGAGCTATTTGAATGAACAACTTCACTGAACACCATGAATGTTGTGTAAGCTTAAATGGCGTCCATCAGCAAATTTTATAAGCATAAATAACACAATACTGACAAGGGCAGTATAAGTTTCCAAGGTTAAGAATTGGCTCATTCAGTGAAAATGAAAGAAAAGATGCATATAAT
>NC_087204.1:109577518-109602518 GCF_015104395.2 Macrobrachium nipponense
TCCACATGACTGGACCATTTAAGAATCTAAGCCATACTTTCACCTACCCTAACCTATCTATAATTTCTACTGTGCATATTTATATTTCCTAACCTGTCAGTTCACTGCGACAACTTTAAGAAATTCTTCTTCCATTCAAATTTGGCATTCACACTTCTATACCATAATGGAGAGTTGGCTCATGCATTAATACCATCTCTTCCTCCCCCTATTCTGTGATTCAGAAATTGACAAAATATGCGTTAAAGCTTCGTAGGCGCAATCGGGTTTTCTGTACAGTTGCAACTACATATGATCAAGGCCATCGAAAATATATCTATCTTTTGGTGGTCTCGGTATAATGGCTGTGCGAGCCGCAGCCCGGCAAATCTATAACCACAGCCCGGTGGTGGCCCGTCCTATATTGTTGCCAGAAATAGGATTGTGGCTAACTTTAACCTCAAAGAAAATAAAAACTACTTTGACTAGAAGGCTGAAGTTTGGTGTGTTTGATGTTTGGAGGGTATGTGATCAACATAACAATTTGCAGCCCTCTAGCCTCTGTAGTTTTTAAGATCTCAGGGTGGAAAGAAAAAGTGCGGACGGACAGACAAAGCCGGCACAATAGTTTTATTTTATAGAATACTAAAAATCAAGAATAAAGACAAACACGCAATAATTACATTACATTACATTACATTCCATCCGGCACATCCGGTGGGAGAAAGTACTCCCGTTCATAACGCCCCAAGGGGTCAATGATTACGAAAGTACGTATTGTTACTCATTCCCAGTACGACCTTCATATTGAGAAGTGGTCAAGTTCGACTCGAGGAAGGTTCCTCCCTCACACGTCCATTGATCTGTTATGTCGTAACGTTATATTATACTTTAGAATACCAACGGCATCAAAAATTAATAATAATAATAATAATAATAATAATAATAATAATAATAATAATAATAATAATAATAATAATAATAATGATAATGGAGAAACAAATCCGCAGTTATGTAAATGTGCATATTTTTAAATTTAAAACGTTAAGGATAGCTTTCGGGAATCTGTTCGGTTCCCCTTGTCAATCAGACTGATAAGGGGAACCGAACAGATTCCCGAAAGCTATCTTTGCTGTTTTTAAACTGAAATATATGTACATTTACATAACTGTGGATTTGTTTCTCCATTTGAAGACTCGAGGATTTTCTAGTAATAATAATAATAATAATAATAATAATAATAATAATAATAATAAGAAGAAGAAGAAGAAGAAGAAGAAGAAGAAGAAGAAGAAGAAGAACAAGGAGAACAAGAAGAACAAGAACACCAACCTCAGGAGTGATAGAAAACGATCAGGCAAAGATCCCCTGGGACTTTGGTGTCAGAACAGATGGGGTGCCAATAGACCAGATGTGACGTTGATTGACAAAACGAAGAAGAAAGTATCACTCATTGATGTCGCAATACCATGGGACACCAGAGAAGATGACAAAGAAAAGGAAAAAATGGATAAGTATCAAGACCTGAAAATAGAAATAAGAAGGATATGGGATATGCAAGTGGAAATTGTACCCATAATTATAGAGAGACTAGGTACGATCCAAGATCCCTGAAAAGGAACGCGGAAAAAGTAGATGCTGAAGTAGCTCCAGGACTCATGCAGAAGAGTGTGCTACTAGAAACAGCGCTCGTAGTAAGAAAGGTGATGGACTCCCAAGGAAGCAGGATACAACCCGGAATCCCACACTGTAAAAACCACCCAGTAGAATAGGATGACTGCGATAGACCATAAAATAAAAAATAATCATATAAAATAAAATAAATAATAATGAATAACAATAATGTTGTAAACTAAATAAAAACTATATCGACATTATGAACAAAATGGAAATAATAATAATAATAATAATAATAATAATAATAATAATAATAATAATAATAATAATAATAATAATAATAATGTTGAAAACTAAACAAAAATTATATTAACACCATCACCAGTAGCGACAACGTTTAAAAAATAATAACACCTGAAACAGAGTCAAATCCAATTCAGAATATACCTCAGTTTGTTGATTTCTAAAAACTTATACTGGGGCTCACTCATCCCCTCTGCTTTGAATATCTATTGGTCTAGAGAGAAAGGAATATGAATTTTAAAACATCCTACACAATCAGTTTTTTGCGTTTTAACAAATAAACTCGATCAAACATTAAAAGACGAACAACTGAAGATTTTATGTCATGGGGCGAGATCAGTAGAAAAAAAATTGAGTTTGTCACAGGTGAAAAAAGTCAACTTGTAAAAGAGAAACACACACACACACATACGCACAGCTCATGCATGGTTACATACTTAACCATTTAATTAACAATCTATTTTGTGCACGACTTGTGGTATTAATACGAAGACATCATATTCCATTTAGTTATTAAACTCTAAAGCTGGTTTTCACAAATAATAATAATAATAATAATAATAATAATAATAATAATAATAATAATAATAATAATAATAATAATAATAATAAGTTAGAAGACCCTCTTTCAAACAAAGAGCCATCCTGTTTATTAATAATAATAATAATAATAATAATAATAATAATAATAATAATAATAAAAATAAAAAATGTGGCCGCCGTGTTGGAGGAGTGGGTTAGGTCGTCAATAGACTTAAGTCAAGTTAAGCAACACTGGCTCTGGTCAGTCGTTGGATGGGTGACCGCTCTCCTCGGCGTTGATTCCTTGGGAAAGGATCTTTACCATAATTTACTCAGTCTACTCAGCTGTAAATGAGTACCTATCCCTGATGGGTAGGGCCAGCTATGGGTTTAAATAGCAAAACTCAGCAATGATGGAAAGAAATGAAGGATTAACCGACAACGACGTAAATGGAACCTCTGGCAACAGAGGAGCTTCGTCCGGCAACCAGGTATTCAACCCAATTGAAGGGGAAGACGGTCAGGTACTTGGAGGTCGTCATCCAGCAACTGATCACCACAACGACAATAATCAACAGCCTGAGATTGGAGCTACAGAGGCAAAAGGAAGAAATGGACAAGAGAAGAAAATAAGGAAATATGGAGATGCTACATCAAAAGCAACCCGACGGAGAGAGGATATAGAAGAAGGTTGGTCAACATCTGGAATGAGAGGAATAACAACCCCAAACAGAGCAGAGGCTGGCAGACCAAGTAAGGAACATAAAGAAAAAGAACTGGCTCTCCCCAACAGAAAGAGAAGAACTGGAAAGGGAAATGTCACACGACAACGAATTACACGAAGACGAACTGAGAGACGATGCCACAGAAGACGACAGGGAGGATGAGATATCAAACAACGACACACGAAGAAACACCGACGAAGTACAGAGAGGACGAATGGGTAGAAAAGATTAGACAATGGATGGAGCCAGATACAGAGAGAACAAAGATCCCCTCCATGAAAGCCTACAACACAAGAAATTAAGGGAGAAAACAAGTGAGGTCAATGAAATAATGGGCATAATACAGACCACCAGTACAAACAGAAACAAATAACTTGACATATGCAGGAGCAAAATTAGTAGCAGAACTGATGGGAATTCGAACACCACCAGCACAACCAACCCAACAGAAACCAAAACAGCAACCTCCTTGGAAAAGGCGACTGGAAAGCAAATCATGGTGATGAGATCTGACTTGAGTAAACTGAAAGAGATGGCAGAAAAAAGGCTAAGAAGCAAGAAAACAAGGAGGAACTCAACGAGAAATACAAAGTACAAGAGAGGGGATTAAACAACACAATAGAAGATGTAAAACAGAGGCTTAAGGCCAAAGCACATAAGATCCAACGATACATGAACAGGAATAAGGGATACCAACAGAACAAACTATTCGGAACCAACCAGAAAAGACTATACAGCCAACTAAGAGGGGAAGACAACCACCCAGAAATTCCTGAAGCCGAACCAAGTAAGAGACTCTGGGAAAACATATGGAGCAATCCGGTATCACACAACAAACATGCAACATGGCTCCAGGAAGTCAAGGAAGAAGAAACAGGGAGAATAAAACAAAGATTCACAGACATCACGACAGACACAGTCAGACACCAACTAAAGAAAATGCCAAACTGGAAAGCCCCAGGTCCCGATGAGTCCATGGATACTGGCTCAAAAACTTCAAGGCCCTACACCCACGAATAGCAGAACAACTCCAGCATTGTATCTCAAATCACCAAGCACCCAAATGGATGACCACAGGAAGAACATCCTTAGTACAAAAAGACAAGAGTAAGGGAAATATAGCCAGTAACTACAGGCCTATCACCTGCCTACCAATAATGTGGAAGTTACTAACAGGTATCATCAGTGAAAGGCTATAACAACTACCTAGAGAAACAAACACCATCCCCCACCAACAGAAAGGCTGCAGAAGGAAGTGTAGGGGCACAAAAGACCAGCTCCTGATAGACAAAATGGTAATGAAGAACAGTAGGAGAAGGAAAACCAACCTAAGCATGGCATGGATAGACTATAAGAAAGCCTTCGACATGATACCACACACATGGCTAATAGAATGCCTGAAAATATATGGGGCAGAGGAAAATACCATCAGCTTCCTCAAAAATACAATGCGCAACTGGAATACAATCCTTACAAGCTCTGGAATAAGAACTAGCAGAGGTTAATATCAGGAGAGGGATCTTCCAGGGCGACTCACTGTCCCCACTACTCTTCGTAGTAGCCATGATTCCCATGACAAAAGTACTACAGAAGATGGATGTCGGGTACCAACTCAAGAAAAGAGGCAACAGAATCAACCATCTGATGTTCATGGACGACATCAAGCTGTATGGTAAGAGCATCAAGGAAATAGATACCCTAATCCAGACTGTAAGGATTGTATCTGAGGACATCAGGATGGAGTTTGGAATAGAAAAATGCGCCTTAGTCAACATACCAAAAAGGCAAAGTAACGAGAACTGAAGGGATAAAGCTACCAGATGGGACAACATCAAACACATAGATGAGACAGGATACAAATACCTGGGAATAATGGAAGGAGGAGATATAAAACACCAAGAGATGAAGGACACGATCAGGAAAGAATATATGCAGAGACTCAAGGCGATACTCAAGTCAAAACTCAAACGCCCGGAATATGATAAAAGCCATAAAAACACATGGGCAGTGCCAGTAATCAGATACAGCGCAGGAGGAATAGTGGAATGGACGAAGGCAGAACTCCGCAGCATAGATCAGAAAACCAGGAAACATATGACAATACACAAAGCACTACACCCAAGAGCAAATACGGACAGACTATACATAACACGAAAGGAAGGAGGGAGAGGACTACTAAGTATAGAGGACTGCGTCAACATCGAAAACAGAGCACTGGGGCAATATCTGAAAACCAGTGAAGACGAGTGGCTAAAGAGTGCATGGGAAGAAGGACTAATAAAAGCAGACGAAGACCCAGAAATATACAGAGACAGGAGAAAGACAGAAAGACAGAGGACTGGCACAACAAACCAATGCATGGACAATACATGAGACAGACTAAAGAACTAGCCAGCGATGACAATTGGCAATGGCTACAGAGGGGAGAGCTAAAGAAGGAAACTGAAGGAATGATAACAGCGGCACAAGATCAGGCCCTAAGAACCAGATATGTTCAAATAACGATAGACGGAAATAACATCTCTCCCATATGCAGGAAGTGCAATACGAAAAGTGAAACCATAAACCACATAGCAAGTGAATGCCCGGCACTTGCACAGAACCAGTACAAAAAGAGGCATGATTCAGTAGTAAAAGCCCTCCCACTGGAGCCTGTGCAAGAAACATCAGCTACCTTGCAGTAATAAGTGGTACGAGCACCAACCTGAAGGAGTGATAGAAAACGATCAGGCAAAAGATCCTCTGGGACTATGGTATCAGAACGGATAGGGTGATACGTGCAAACAGACCAGACGTGACGTTGATTGACAAGGTCAAGAAGAAAGTATCACTCATTGATGTCGCAATACCATGGGACACCAGAGTTGAAGAGAAAGAGAGGGAAAAATTGGATAAGTATCAAGATCTGAAAATAGAAATAAGAAGGATATGGGATATGCCAGTGGAAATCGTACCCATAATCATAGGAGCACTAGGCACGATCCCAAAATCCCTGAAAAGGAATCTAGAAAAACTAGAGGCTGAAGTAGCTCCAGGACTCATGCAGAAGAGTGTGATCCTAGAAACGGCACACATAGTAAGAAGAGTGATGGACTCCTAAGGAGGCAGGATGCAACCCGGAACCCCACACTATAAATACCGCCAGTCGAATTGGAGGACTGTGATAGAGCAAAAAAAAAAAAAAAAAAAAAAAAAAAAAAAAAAAAAAAAAAAAAAAAAAAAAAAAAATAATTAATAAGAATAATAATAATAATAATAATAATAATAATAATAATAATAGACTGTGCAACACGAATAGCAAAGAATAGTAACACTAATTTGTCCTGAAAACTGAAGATAGTATTATCATCAAGTCACTCTTTATGTAAATAAAACATTTAAAGAATCTCTGCAAAAGCTTAAAGAAAATGTCCTTTTTCAACTACAATAGTTGTTCATGAGGAAAACTTCTGTCAAAATAGAAACGAGTGAGAATAAACTTGAAAAAAAAAACTCATTATAATTAGGATCACGCGAGTACCTTCTACGACGATCGTCTTCAGGAAAGGAAGTCAAAAGGACGTGACCGGACGGGAGGCTTGTGGCTCGAGGGGCGTGGCTGCCAAGGTCGCCCGTAGACCGGCCGGTATATATAGAGCATTGCCTGCGTCATGGACCACATTCGAACTCCAAACATCTTCGACATGTACGCAAAGGTGAGGTCAAGGTGTCTGCTGGACCCAAGTTTTAATATTCCACTTCGTTCTCATTTGTAGTAGTTTGTAGAGTTTTTTCCCCTTTTTTATTATTATTTTTTAATTCATTATTTTTTTCTGACTGGACATGATTTCTGCGACTTGCATTTTTATCAATTTGTTTATTTATCAACTTTGAAAAGTGCGACTTCAATAACTTTATTTAATTTCAATGATCTGACTTTAAGAATTCACAATTACTAGGTCGTTCTGTCAGCAATTTCTCTAAAATAATGCATGTACGTAAGAAGGAATGCAGTTGAGTAAAACTTATAACACAACACAGCATGGCCTATTAGCATTCGTATACAGTTTGTGAATAATAAAATAGTGGACTGTGACTGAAAGCTTTAAAGAATTTTATATTACATTTCTAGACTTCTGACATTCTGTGACTGTTTACAGATTTTATTTCCAGACGTCTAGATCTTTAAATACTACTTGGTCATGATATTCATAATCAATATAAAAAAAAATCTGTTTATCGATTCATGACACCTAAGACCAAAGCATGATAAAACATCTCATTTATACTTAAAGGCTTAATTCATTCATCTTCAGGTAACCTTAATGTGCTTGGCAGCCGTGGCTCTGGCCCGCCCTGACAAGCCTGCCCCTGCTGGGTATGGATACGCCCCACCGACTCCAGCGTACGCCCCACCTCAGCCCTCCTATTCAGCCCCTCAGCCCTCTTACTCAGCTCCAGCCCCATCTTACGAAAAACATGAGGTAGCAAACTTATTAATCATTACAGTAGATTACAATCCTTGATGATTTTTTCCTATTATTCATTACATTAGATTACAATCCTAGGCTTTATTTAGACATATATATATAGAGTTGCCATACAAAAGACATTGTTTGGAAAATAAGATATAAAATACAATTAATTTTTTAACAGTATCGAATAAAAAGAAAAAAAAAAAAACTGCATTATTTGCGAAACGATATCTAACGATAACTTCTGACATATTCCAGGAGGGAATGCCCTTCGACTTCGAGTACGCCGTCAAGGACCACTACAAGGGCGTCGACTTCGACCACAACGCCAACTCGGACGGCAAGGTCGTCAACGGTCAGTACCGAGTCGTCCTCCCCGACGGTCGCACTCAGATCGTCACTTACACCGCCGACCACTACAACGGGTACCAGGCTGAGGTCACTTACGAGGGCGAGGCACAGTACCCAGAACCCAAGCCCTACAAGCCAGCTCCTTCGTACAATGCCCCAGCTCCTACTTACGAGCAACCCAAACCGCAATACGGTCCTCCTCAATACTAGTAAACCGACTTCTTCCCCCATTAATGCCGATTATATTTATGTCTGAATATCTTTATTAAATAATACCGTGACGAAAACCTGTGTTTAAATCCTCATGGATTTGAGACTATACTATTGTTTACAAAAAAAATAAAAATAATCAAGTATATACAGATAAATACTTGAATAGATACAAAATCGAAGCAGGCAAAATATCGTAATGATTCATGAATATGAAAATCTATATTTCAATAATACAGACAAGATCAGCGACAGTTACTTATATTCAATTCTTGATTACTCGAACTTGTTTTCATCTTTGGAGATAATCATCAATTACAAAGATGAAGACAGAGAATTATTCTGTTCTATAGACGAAAACGTGAGTGATGTACCAAGTTCTAACACGGATTTCCCTTTAATAAAGTGAATTATTTTTCATTACACAAGTGAAAATAACCAAAAATCGTAGACTAAACTGTATTTCGAGAGAGTAAGTGAAGAAAAGGAGTCCCACGTTCATAGGCCAGAGGCCTACATCCCTCAATTACAGTATATGCAAGACTAGACGAAATCGTCCTCTAATTCACGATTTTACTACATAAATGGTAAAACTGAGCCTTGAAAATCAAAGGGTCTGTTAAAATAAAGATAGGTACCTTAAACTGCCGTCCAAACTTTGCACTGTATTATTATTATTATTTATTATTATTATTATTATTATTATTATTATTATTATTATTATTATTATTGAAAAATTGAAAAAGAAACCCACAAATTCAATTTGTAACTTGTTTACTTCTAAGTATTTACATTTAGTTTTACTCCACACTCGAGTACTTTCAGGCCCTTCTGTGGCCCATTCTCAAGAGATGTTGGGATGTTAGCCTGGGTGCAAGGCCCAGCAGTCATCTGGAACTTCTTCTCGTTGTGCTGTCATTTATGCGATGGCTGTTCTGGTTTTCTTGAGAGTTGCCAATCCCCTCTTGTCGCTCTGATATCCTGAGCTGATGGTCAATGGGATTCACCCTTGTGGTAAGGGTGTGGTCACCGTAAGTCTGTTGGGCAGGAAACCTAATCTCCAGGTCAGCAGGGTCAATCTTAGCTTCTTTTAATATCAAAGCTCGGCTTATGGGATCTTCTGAGGTAAAACCTTTGTTTCCTTCAATTACTTTGATCTCTCTGATAAGCGCACCTTCTACTACCCTCCTGTGACTAATTTTGTTGCTTTTGTATATAAGCCTACTGTTTTTGAAATCCATCCTATGGTCATTTTCCCAACAATGTCTAGCTATAGCACTCCCCTGAGAGTTAAGCTGTACTGCCCTTCTATGTTCTTGGACTCTAGTCCTTATTCCCCTACCTGATTATTCCCCCACATATCTGTCTCCACAATTATTGCAATTGATTATGTATACCCCCGCTACATCATCTGTATTACTGTCTTCTCCTTCCAATTTATTTTTACATACTTTGTTTTTTAAGGTATTATCAAAGGTATATACAAATTTATATTGACTTTCTTTCATTTTTGAAGTGATTTGTTTCATTTTAGGCATAAAAGGGAGGGCAACTATTTTCTTGTTTTCTTTATTCCATGTACTCTCTACATTCGCTCTGTAAAATATTTTCTAGCTTTGGGTGAGTGCCCTTTTTTCTGAACCATTCCGGGTATGCTAATGCATCGAAGCTTTTATCGATGTAATTTATTTCTTGCTCTATCTTGCAAGGGTCACACGTTCTCATTGCCCTAAGAAATAAACCTGTTAGAACCCCTATTTTTATATCATGACTATGAAAAGAGAAGAAATGAATATATGAGTTTGTATGTGTGGGCTTTCTATATGTGCTGAATTCATATCCTGTTTCTTTTCTTTATATGAGTATGTCTAAAAAGGGCAGTTTATTATTGAATTTGTGGGTTTCTTTTTCAATCTTCAGAAGAAAACTGAAAGAAGTTTTTGTTTGATTATTATTATTATTATTATTATTATTATCATTATTATTATTATCTATTTATTTTGTATTTTTTTCGACTATCACAGTCCTCCAATTTGACTGGGTGGTATTCATAGTGTGGGTTCCGGGTTGCATCCTGCCTCCTTAGGAGTCACAGAGACTTGAAATTCAACCTTCCAAAAGAAATATTGTGTTCATTCGAAAGAAATAACAGAAGGTGAAACTAAATACAGAAAGAAGAGACCAATTATGACGCAAACAAATTAACGACAAATAAATAAATAAAAAAAAAAAATATGAATATGGTTGGGCAGTAATGACAAGCGTATACATAAACGACAAGATTTTGATGATATCAATAAGCTTCCAGATCATAGCCAAGATATATCAAATATAACCGGATAGATCTGACAACCAAAGAGGACTTGAAAGGATTTTTAAGTGATTATTATTATTATCATTATTATTCAGAAGATAACCGTTATTCACTTAGAAGCGCCTGCAAGGTCCACTGACTCGAAAATCAAACAAATTGTTCAAATGAAAGAAGTTACAGATGATGATGAAAGAAAATACAGAAAAAAGGGACCAGATGTTAGACAAGAAAAAGGTAAATTAATAAATACATAATATAAACAAATGCATTATATCTTTGCTTTGAAAGTTCAAACTGAACAACATCCTCATTACTAATTTGAAATTATTATAGACCTAATTCCGACCCATTCAAAATAGCTTTCATGGCCATCCTGATTCAGAACGAAAAGATAAAACAGATTCTGATGGAAATTTAAATTCGTAACTCTTACTGATTACGTTATGAATTAAAGACTGTATAAACGTTTTAAAAGAAACTATCTGTCTTACTGAGTTCACGACTATTAAGATGTTTAAAAAAAAAATTGTCTTATAGAGATTGCACTTAATTATCATAAAGACGACTGCCCTGTAAGACCTGTAATGTCTACTCTTGGCGCTCTTAATGACAGGTGATTAAAATTCATGGTGCCACTATCATTCCCCCACCTGTGTATGCATACCACATAGGTGTCTGAGAAATATATGGTTTCCTGTGTTATCTTCGTCATCATGTGCCCTTGAATCCCTAGACAGCAACTAGGTTGAAGCAAGACTGCATTCACACACAACACATGCACACACACACACACACACACACACACACACACACACATATATATATATATATATATATAATATTTTATATATGTATATATGTATATAGTATACACACACACACACACACATATATATATATATATATATATATATTTATATATATATATATATATATGTGTGTGTGTGTGTGTGTGTATATGTATATATATACATATATATATATATATATATATATATCATAAATATATATATATATATATATATTTATATAGATAGATAGATAGATAGATAGATAGATAGATAGATAGATAGATAGATAGATAGATAGATAGATACCATATAATAAGCCTATGAGTCCCTATTTTCCGTGAATAATTCAGAACCCGCAATGCCCTGACCTCGACCAAATTTTCCACCCAAATGCCTCATATGGAATGACCTACACCGCAAACGCCAGGAGAGAAAGGAGGACCATCAACAACACCCGTCTCCTTCCAGGAAAATCATGCCACATTAGAAACTAAGGGAGAAAAGAAATAAAGTGGGCTTACCTTACGAAAACAAAATCTCTGCTACTTAGGAATTCGGGTCTCAAAGGGCACCATCTTCTTAAAGAATTCGGCAGAATGTCCCTTTCGAATATGCGACGGGATGTGTTTCTGCAAAGAAGAACACGAGTCGGCATTATTGATGTCATGGATAAGTATTACCCGAAATCCGCATGTATTTGTACAGGCAAATGTATTCTGAGCATTAAATACTTGTAATGATATGGGCCTTTATGGACACCCTGTAGGGTAGAGCTTAAGTTCTTAGATATATATATATATATATATATATATATATATATATATATATATATAGTATAAACCGTTATTTATTTATATTTATGATATATGCATATGCATGTGTTTCTTGCCAGCACCTATGTTGACTATCTAGTAACGGGTAAGAGACTGTTCCAGATTGTCTTCTACAACAGGGCTATTTTTCAGAAAAAAAAAAAAACACACACACACCCCACACACACATACACACGACATAAACATGACCAGTCAAGAGCAAACGGTGGTTGTAGAAAACGGTGATTACAGAAAACGTTGAATTGTAGATAACGAAAATGTTTATTGATCAAAGAAAACTGGACGTGTTTAGCCTTGTCAAATGGACAAATATATTTTTTGCTCTGACATTTTCAAAGCTAAAATTCTGAAACAAGTGTTGTGAACCATCAAGAAGGAAGGTCTGTTCATGAGGAGGAAAGGAAAGACGCAAAACCTGATTTCCATGATCAATGGTATTCTTGAAAATTTTGCCTCTTTCAGTGTAAAAAAAACCATGAACGTCATGACTGAAATGTATGTGTTGGTGGACAGGATCTGTGTGGACTTGATTCACACGAAAATATACTCAATGATGAAGGCAGGATGAACAACAGTTAAAATAAGAAGAAAACCGAACTGAACAAATTGCTAAGTAATTTCAGACGAAAGGACATATTGTTGTACAAAAAATTCAGAATGTAAAAAACAACGAAAGTCATGCACTCGTGGAAAGGATCAGTGTGGATTTGATTTATACGAAAATATACTCGATGATGAAGACAGAAGTTTGTAAAATGGCAAAATAAGAAGAAAACAGAATGCTAATTTCAGAAGAAAGGAAATTGTTGTCTTAAAAAGTTCCTAAACGTATGATAAACAAAAGAATGACTGGCACGCATGTTCCTATAGCTGAATGATGGCACTATTAAAGAGAAAAACGGGCACAAAACAAGCAGAGCAAAGCTATAAGGAGGAAACTTAAGAAAAAAATTAATAAAAAAAAATAGAAAAATAAAAAAAATGCCAAATAATGACCTTGAGTGCTACCACTTACCTATGAGGAAAATCTCGACTCCGTCGCTTTCGCAACGAAGAGTGTAAACTTGGCATCAAGTACACAACTGAATATTACCTATCTGGAGACATCATGTGGTGAATGAGGTAGCCAAAAAAGCTCCCCTCCCCCCCGGGGGGGGAATCAGTGTTTAAGAATGTGCGGGATGTCGCTCATTCCGACCTTCGGGTGGACCCGCCCAAAGGGGAATGTTCTTGCTCCAGTTATCTCATGTCTGCCAACGTTTGCTTTTGTTGATATGGTCAGATATTATCAATATTATCAATTACAATATCAGAATAGAACAGAATCAAGAGTTTAGGCCAAAGGCCAAGCGCTGGGACCAACGAGGTCATTCGCGCTGAAAGGGAAACTGAGAGCAGAAAGGTTTCAAAGGTGTAACAGGAGGATAACTAAGCAGTTGCACTACGAAACAATTCCTAGGAGCGAGTGGATAGCGAGATGGAAGAGAGAGGATACGACTGGAGGTACAGTAAAAGAAATGAAACGGGTTGCAGGTATAGGGGCCAAAGGGACGCTGCAAAGAACTTTCAGTAATGTCGACAGTGCACCGCGCGAGGTGAACAATCGGCTCTACCGCTCTACGGAGGTTTTATTATCATCATAAATAGATTTCTATGTTTCTAGGTTTCTCGGGTGGAAGTCGGTAGTGCTTTCCACCATATCTGAATGGATTTACGAGGTGGGGTAGAAATTCCTTATTATTATTATTATTATTATTATTATTATTAGTTATTATTATTATTATTATTATTATTATTATTATTATTTCAAAGAAAACTCATAATCACGCGAGTCAATAAAATGGGAAAGTAAATCCATAGTGCAGGTTATCGAAAGCTTTGCTTTATACATTTTAAATAACAAAGTCAAACATACACACTATTTTCCCATTATTGTTATTATTATTATTATTATTATTATTATTATTATTATTATCTAAGAGAGGAAGGATGAGGAGAACGAAGGTAGGAAGTGGAGTGGGATTCTACCACGAAGGAAACGATGATCAAGTAAACAATAATATTGATAAAAAACCACCTCCAGTACCCTGAAGTGGATCCCAATGTAAGGTAAGCATCTATTCTACAAGGCGCCCATAAAGTCCTAGTACCATTACAGTAGCTAAAGACTTGTAATGGTACTGGGACTTTATGGACACCCTGTATTTCGACACTTGGTTGTGCATTGATTTTAAGTAATAGTGTTAATAATAATTTCATTTTTATATTAAACGATTTAACCAGAACAAATAAAGCAATGGTTGATACAAAAAAAGGCAACATTTTCATTTGTCATCTTTAAAATGACTTCCTTGGGATAAGTTTTATTTACTATTTTTATTCATTTTTTGGAGAGGTCCGGGGGGGGGGGGGGGGGGGGGGGGGGGGGGGGGGGGGAGGTTGGGAGGGCTATTATGAAGCAGCTCTGGCATAAGTCAGTGCTTGCTCTAGATTGCACGATCAAACACGTTCAGTGTTTGAAGACGTTTGAAACATCAAGGGGCGAGACAATGAGCAAAGGAAAAGGGCAGTGCAAACAACGCGGTTGTTGCAGTGACTGATGTTTCTCGTTTTCAAAAAGGAAAACAACAAGTCGTGCACAACCAGGCAGTGGGAAACTTCGGGACTAATATATACGTATACACAGTTGTCAACATAGAACAGATGTTCCCTTCTTATTAATGATTTGTATATCTAGGACTTCTCCAGCAAACAATATTAAACATGGTCATATTTAATTACAGCTCAATAAATGGGAAAACTAATCAATAATAATAATAATAATAATAATAATAATAATAATAATAATAATAATAATAATAATAATAATAATAATAATAATATACTAAACATATGGGCTGTAGCATAATAATTGTAATTAATGCATCTGATAAACTACTGGTGTAAAATGAAACCTTAGGGTAAAATAAGTCAGGAACAGGGCAGAATTACAAATACTCATTTATACTAAATGATATAAAAAATTAACTCCACAAAGACTGAATGAAGCTATTTACTCAGAACTTTCACTTACTAAGGAAAGCAACAAGGAGAAACGGGCATGAGAAACCAACAAACACAACAAGAACAACAAAAACAACTCAGCGACTTTCAACATGCTGTAAAAAAACAGCTGGTTTGACAGTTCGTGCATTGACGAGCCACCAAACACAACAACAGCAACAACAACACGTCGAGTTTCAACATGGCAAACCAGCTGATCTGACTGTCAAATGCAAGCCACCGCGATCGTCTTCAGACAAGGAAGGCAAAAGGACGTGACCGGAAAGGGAAGGTCGTGTCTGAAGGCGTGGCATCTGAGGTCGTCCATGAAGCAGCGACCTGTAGTATATAAGGAGTGCTCCTGGCTCCGTGTTGGACCACAGTCGAACTTGAAACACCAGCGACATGTACTCGAAGGTAGGCTGAGATATTCGGATGGGAGTTTCGACACCGAGTTCACTGTTTGCTCGTGTATCTGTTATTTGTTTGCTCTCTCTCATCTCTCTCTCTCTCTCTCTCTCTCTCTCTCTCTCTCTCTCTCTCTCTTACTTCCTAATGAGCACCATATTCTTTGGAAGCTTGAATTTCAACTCAATGGCCCCTGTGTGTTCCATTTGAATAGGGTCCATCTTCTAAATAATATAATAATAATAATAATACTCTCTCTCTCACACACACACAACGTACATAACTGTTATTAACGGGTATAATGGCATATCTATCTACATATCCATTTCTGTACTTATCATTTCAGTCATACTTTCTATGATGTTAAATGGTTGTAAATAAAATTTAGATGAGGACAGGTTTTCAAACTCAGGAGATGAAAATACGGACTGAATGCCTGCTATCGTTCCTTTTCCAACACAAAACCTATTACACTACGGCTTTCTCTATGGAGACTGGTAGCCGCTATGGGGTATACATAGTTCTTTCAAAAATGATTAAGGTTTTAAGAAGTTTATATTCAGTAATGAGGTCCAATTGTAAGAGATCTGGCTCCGAACGTTGGTCAATAAACGTTTACGGTTTGGGCACAGATTCGTTATTATTATTATTATTATTATTATTATTATTATTATTATTATTATTATTATTATTATTATTAATCAAAGATGACCTCTACTTATATGGAAGAGGGTTCATCTTCGGAATAATAATAATAAAACAGCTACGCTAATGAAAATACAATACATTCAAATCTTCATACTTTTCGAATATTTTAAGTGAATCACTAGATTTCCATAATTTTTTCATTTATATGTCATGTTCCTGTTGCTTTTAGATACAAATTTTCCGTTCAAAATCTAAATTACAAAAAATACCCAATGCCCCGCTCTCCAGGTAACTTTGATGTGTTTGGTGGCCGTGGCTTTGGGGCGCCCTGACAAGCCTGTCCCCACTGGGTATGGGTATGCCCCACCAACCCCAGCATACACCCCACCTCAACCATCCTATTCAGCCCCTCAACCAACCTATGAGAAACACGAGGTAACGATTTCAGCTCTTCTTGTTAAAGTTCTTTGAAATCCTTGAGATATATATATATAAATATATATATATATATATATATATATATATATATATATATATATATATATATGTGTGTGTGTGTGTGTGTGTGTGTGTGTGTGTGTGTGTGTATAAATTATCTGACCCACATCAGGATCGAATTCTGGTCTCTCAAATGAGAGATAAGGGCGCTGCTGAACCAACCGACCCCACACAGGGTCAATTGGTAGTGCCCTGGCATTTCATTTGAGAGTCCGGAGTTCGATCCTATGTGGGTCAAAAATTGACTACTGTGAAACATATGTTCATATATATATAATATATATATATATATATATATATATATATATATATATAATATATATATAGTATATATATATATATAATAATTTTCAAATCTAACTATGAAATGCTATTGGAAGCCTACCGAGTTTCAATTTTCTATTTTTAGTGAAGCAAATAAACACATTTCACAATTCTGTCTTAAACTATTCAGTAATAAATTACATTCTCATTTTATGTAAATATCCCAAATAAATAAATAAATTGACCAAAGAGAAAACGGAAGAGCCACAAACTTCTGGTAGTGGTTTGGTGCCAAACGTTCTAATAAATTTTCAAAACGTTTTCCAGAAGGGGATGCCCTTCGACTTCGAGTACGCCGTCAAGGACCACTACAAGGGCGTCGACTTCGACCACAACGCCAACTCAGACGGCAAGGTCGTCAACGGTCAGTACCGAGTCGTCCTCCCCGACGGTCGCACTCAGATCGTCACTTACACCGCCGACCACCACAACGGGTACCAGGCTGAGGTCACTTACGAGGGCGAGGCACAGTACCCAGAACCCAAGCCCTACAAGCCAGCTCCTTCATACTCCGCCCCAGCTCCTTCCTACTCGGCTCCAGCTCCCACTTACGAACAACCCAAACCTCTGTATGTCGCCCCACAACACTGACCAAAGTGGCCCATTTCACTATCAAACGCAGACTTATTTATGTATTAATAAAAATGAACTGATTTAATAATATATGATGACCTCGAAAAGGAGTTTTAATGATTTATCCTGATTTACTTCGTGGGCCATTTTGTTAAGGGGTGCGACTAGCTTGAATTATATAGATTAAATTTGCTAAGCATCTCACCCAAGGGAAGTGTGCTGAAATTCGAACTTCTCCGATGATGTTTGACGTATCTTTTTAATTGTTTCAACAGTCAATCAATTTTTGTTCATTCTTAGAAAATCCTCATCAAGGACCTTTTTTACAAGAAGCAGATGATGAATAGGTAATCCATCGGATGATTAAATATTTCGTGCATCGTTTCAACACTTCAAAAATGTATATCTACTTATCTGTCAACAGTCAAAGAGATGTATTACACCCGAGTCTCAGTCAATACTCCATAATATATACCCTCAACACCATCATATATATATATATGTATATATATATATATATATATATAATATATATATATATATATACATATATATATATATATATATAATATAATATATATACATATATATATATATATATACATATATATATATCACATATATATATATATATTATATATATATATATATATATATATATATATAAACTCGTCTACATCTGATGAGGTGAGATAGCTAAACAGTAAAGTGGTTATGTAAACATTTTATTTTCATGCCGGTTCTGCAGCATTCACCGTCGTGGTTGTGTGTTTGTGCGTGCGTGTATGTTTATATATATATATATATATATATATTCGTATATATATATATATGTATATATATATCTATATATATATATATATATATATATATATATATATATATATATATATTCACCTCATCTACTACCACACCATCCCCCAAGAGTAACTTTGAGCTTTGAGACACGACTGACATTGTACACACGACATCACTTGGGAAACTGAAACGGAAAAGAATACAAGTATACGATGACATGGCACCCTTCAACTTCTTCAGAGAGCAATTTATTGTGAGAACCAGCGAACCTATACGGTCAAAGTATTCAAAGGAAGGTATGTTCAAGAAGAAAAAAAAAGGGGGGGCGCGTTCAAGAAGATACAATAGAAATTGATTGCCTGTTCAACAATAGGAGCTGACGTTTCTTGTCCTCTCTTTTTCATTTGGTTAACAACAGTGAAAGTCATGACGACGTGCCTACTTGTATGTGTGCTACATGAATGGATACAAACGAGAATAACACTACAACATAAGTCATTATGGAACCTTCAAATAAATCTAATTGGATGACACAGTGAGCCTGTGACGCCAGAACAACGGGGGACAATTTCAAACATCAATATTTGACACTGGTTAAACTGCAGGCAAATGAGCAGAGCTGCAAATTTCGACCCTCTATGTTTATGAAGCAAATAAACAAATGTCATCTTTATAAGTAATGTCTTCCGTTTCATGTTTTTCATCAAATAAACTTTTCCTTATTTTTCAAGCATTATGTGGTAGGACTTGATACTGGATAGTAATGTGACTTCGTTTTTCTCCGTAGTAAGTCCCTTTTTTCATGTTTTATAGTCTTCTAGGCTTATGTTATTTGCGCTTGATGTTTTATTTTTCTTGATGTTGTATTTTTCTCTGTATGTTCACTGTGTATATTTTGTATTATGTCTCTTTGTGGACAAATTTATACTAATAATTGTATATTTTTTGTCAATAAAATAACTGGCTAACTAACTATCACGATGCATCACTATACTGCGACGGAATGTCATCGGTGATAAGCCACAAATACGATTCTGAAAATAATTTTATTTTTTATTTTTCTCAAACAATACAAATCAAAAACTATCCGGTTGGCTGAAGACGACTGTCGTGCAAACGGTCGAAAACTTCCGTTTTTATTGTTCAATGTTTTGACTTCCATTGTTTCAAAATACATGAATTTCTCGGGAACATTATTGAGTTGAGTTTAAAATAGAATTTAGGCCAAAGGCCGAGCACTGGGACCTATGAAAATGGAAATTGACAGTAATAGGTTTGAAAGGTGTATCAGGAGGAAAACCTCGCAGGTGCAGTATGAATCAAGTGTTGGGAGAGGGTGGAAAGTACGATGAAGAAAGAGAATATGAAAGGAGATACAGTAAAAGGAACGAAAATGGTTGCAGCTAGGGGCCGAAGGCGCCCTGCAAAGAACCTTAAGTAATCCCTACAGTGTACCGCTTGAGGTCCACTGATGGCACTAACCCCCCTACGGGAATGAACATTATTGTGAAAATTTCTGGCAATATTAGTATCAAAACATCACAAGGTTTATGATACAAACCTTGTAATATGCATACTAGGCCACAAATCACTTGTTTAAACGTCAAAAAAAAATATCATTACTGGGAGAACAGGATTGTCCAGATGTTTTTTACGATCTTTACTAGATGATGACTTAAGTATTCAGTGTACAAGATAGAGAAAAATATTTGAAAGTTTATATAGACTAACGCGTGAGGAAAATATAAGATGCCCTGGAGGAAAGTAAATACTGAGAGCATTACAGTGCAACGCTACTCCCGAAACTATTCTTGCAATAACGAAAGTACAACCTAGCAATTCAGTACCCAAGTGAGCCTGCTGTGACACTGCATCCGGTGGCGAGTGAACCTTCGCAAGGGGCCAAAGACGAAGAATGTGCGTTATGTCGCTCATTCAAATGAAGGCCTTCAGATGTGGAATGCTCTTGTTACTTCCAACAAGGAGAATGTTCTTAGTCCTGTTTATTCGTTTATCAATCTGACGGGAAAGTTTCCCTAAACGTCATGCGAGGATGTGTACGAAAGCTTTGCCCAAGGTGGTCCTTGTTGTTGGCAAAAAGTGTTATGGTTTTGGCAGGAGTCTGAATGTTGAACTTTTTTTGGAGAAAGGACCTTTTTGGAGAAGGACCTTTTCTGGGAGGATTGCTGAGCCTGAAGGGAAGGTTTGCGGTTTCCGGGCGGTCCTGTTTGTTCTGATTTTACTTTCGATTAATTATGTCTACTGACCAAGAGTATCGTGGACGTTAGTGTAGCATCAGAGTATTTACACTAACAAAGAATCTCCAATAAAAAATGAAAAACCCTGGAGACATAATTAGGTCATTATGAACATCCTTTTACCATATCAATAATTTTCCTGAATCTGCTTAAGTTCGAGCAATATGTTATCCCGTTTTTCGAAGGAGATCAATAACGGTATTACAAAACAAGGTCCTGGATAGCGCTAGGCTTTTAAAAAGTCTACACGCGCACATGAACGCAAAACAAAGTATTTGAGGAAGTTAAGGGAAAACATAACAGGCAAGTGGAAACAAAGAATAGGAAAAAATATGATCGCAAATTACAAAACATTTACAGGAAAAAAAATGCGCCTAAACATAAAACGGCGATACTGTGTCTAACAACCTTATAAGAAACTTCACTTAAAAAAAAAAAAAAAAAAAAAAAAAAAAAAAAAAAAAAAAAAAAAAAAAAAAAAAAAATCCCATGCATAAAATGTATGTGGCTTTAGAACTACATACATATTGTTTTAATGGCCTCGAAAAACCAAATGGAATACCTTCCACAACCATCTTCCTCAGGAAAGGAAGTCAAAGGACGTGACCAGACGGAAAGGCTGCTGCGTCAGGGGGCGTGGCGTGCAAGGTCGTCCATGGAATGGCAGGTATATATATAGAGCATTCCCTCCCTCGTAGATCACATTCGAACCTCAAACTGCATCGACATGTACACGAAGGTGAGGAGAGGTGTTCTGATCAAACAATCTAACACTAATTTATTTCATGTTTTTTTATATTTTTATATTTTCTTTCTCTCATTCTCCTTAGTTTATTTGTCCAGTAGGGATATGAGGACGTTTTCTATATATATATATATATATATATATATATATATATATATATATATATATATATAGTATATATATATATAGTATATATATATATATATATATATAATATATATATATATATATATAATATAGATATATATATATATTATATATAAATTATATATATCTATATATATATATATATATATATATCTATATATATATATATATATATATATATATATATATATCTATATATATATATATATATCGATATATACATATATATATATATATATATATATATATATATATATATACATATATATACATATATATATATATATACATATATATATACTATATATATATATATATACACATATACAATATATATATATATATATATATATATATATATATATATATATATATATATATATAGCTTAAGTGCATAAAAGTATGCGTAAAGTATGCGTAAAAATATTCAATATGTCTAAACAATGCTCAATGCTTGCCATATCAAATGGGGATAAAATGTAGTTTGAAACTTCCCCAAATTTTAAATCCCACATAGCATATGGCCATTAGATCTTTATAGATCAGGCGGCCTAGAGTTTCCACACAAGGTTTCTACTTTTCTAGATTTCTAGACCCCTTAATTTTACCAAGACACAGTTGTGAAAGCCGTCTTGAACCTATCAAGAAACCGTTTCGAATCGAAGTCGCTGACGACCTGGTAATTTCACGATCTATCCACCACGTAATCACACTCTTCATGCTTCAGGTAGCCTTGATGTGTTTGGTGGCAGTGGCTCTGGCCCGCCCTGACAAGCCTGCCCCTTCTGGTGGGTATGGATATGCCCCACCAACCCCAGCGTACGCCCCACCTCAACCATCCTATTCAGCTCCTCAACCATCCTATTCAGCCCCTCAACCATCCTATTCAGCCCCTCAACCATCCTATTCAGCCCCTCAACCATCCTACGAGAAACATGAGGTAAGGTTTCTGTTTAGTGTTCGCATGAATTATTATTATTATTAACTATTGCTAATCATTTAAGCTTCCAAAGAATATAGTGTTTAATAGGAAGAAGTATGAGGAAGTAAAGGGAAATACAGAGGGAAGAGATCTCACTTATTAGAAAAATAAAAAAGAAATGATAAATATATAAAAAGATAAAAATACATTAAAATGGAAGGAGAATAGTATTACGGTCTTAATAAATTGCATCCTCGCTTCAACTTCAAAAGTACTTTAGTACAAGAAGAAATAATTTTGAAGGCTCTTCATAGCTTCAAAAAATATATTTAGAAATAGAGAGTAGTATATATCCAGTTCCTTCCTTATACCGAACGATACTGAAAAGGTGCTTTTATATATATTTCTTTTTATTTTAATTTCTTCGTTTAAAACTAAACATATTTGCTGAAGCAGCTCTTACCGAAACTAACATTTAATCGCTATGAACGATACCACTGCAAAAGACTTGAATAACATGAGTAAAAAATTCCTCTCAAAGTTGCGTAGAATTAAACAGATTGAAATGATTACCTTTATTAAGTCAAATCTTGGAATAATCTCATTCACGTTCCAGGAAGGAATGCCCTTCGACTTCGAGTACGCCGTAAAGGACCACTACAAGGGCGTCGACTTCGACCACAACTCCAACTCAGACGGCAAGGTCGTCAATGGTCAGTACCGAGTCGTCCTCCCCGACGGTCGCACTCAGATCGTCTCTTACACCGCCGACCACTACAACGGATACCAGGCTGAGGTCACTTACGAGGGCGAGGCACAGTACCCAGAACCCCAGCCCTACAAGCCAGCTCCTTCGTACAATGCCCCAGCTCCTTCATACTCCGCTCCAGCTCCTTCCTACTCAGCTCCAGCTCCCACTTACGAGCAACCCAAACCTCTGTACGGAGCTCCACAACACTGAAGGACTTGATAATCCATTACCAACACCGAGACTATTTATGAGTGACTTTAGAAAAATTATTTAAATATATATTTTAATATAGAATGGAAATTTCATTTGGCATTCCCTATTGTTAATGCTGTTCTGGTATCTGGCAAAGGCTAAGCTTAAGTGAAAACGAACCTAAATAATACTCATATAACGACGGACGTAGATTGCATAACTACGTAATGTCAAAAACTACTTCTCTGGCACGTGCGCCTATCCAAAGTGTATAGTACATATGATCTTAGAAGGACCTATACTCTGTTTTTTTCCATCTGTCCATCCGCCTGTGGTGTTTGCGTATGGTAACACTGCGCCCCGGGCTTTAGATAGTTACATTCAGCTTACAGTCAACAATAATAATAATATCCTACTTCGAATATTAACGGTGTACTTCGCATAGAGTAAATTATTAAAACACTTTTCAGTTGCAAATGTAAACCCAGATATCCTTTTATTTACCTAAAACTTACACATAGCATAACTATTTAAAGCCCGGGACGCAGTGTTACCATACAAAAACACTACAGGCGGATGGACAGATGGAAAGAACAGAGTATAGGTATTCAGAAGTTTTTTCAATTATGAGTACTTTATACTTGGATCAGCACGATTAAAATTCAAATATAGAAGCAGCGACCGGGTGCAAATAAAGAAAATAATGTGACGTGAATTAACATACAGTATACACACCTCAGGACACAAGGTATTCAGTTTGAATGACAATTTTAGCCACCATGAAATTTAAGGATTTTTTTTTATTCAACGCCCTTTTACACATAGAAAAAAATAAGAAAGGTTTATACAGGGAAAGTATTAATGATCTGGGGGGTGAATACAACACAACAGTCGACCAAAAAACAAACAAAAGGACTAACGCGGGAAAATCAAATATCTAAGCCCAAAATAAATTTGCTTCGGTACAACAAATCTAATGTACATTTTCCCATTTACACGACTTGGACGGGACACTCCACAAATATGACCTCAAGACGAGTAATGCTTAAATTTGCCTTTTCATCCGTTGTACATACCTATACCCAATCATTACCCAGTTTATATCTGCTTATAATTTACGAAATTACATGATTTTTCATTGTACACTTTTTATTCAGCATTTTCCTGAATATTTTCTAAAGTTAATTCACTTGGAGAAAGACTTAAGTCTTTGAGTTTCTAGCGTTTATTAGTCTATGTACAAATGCAGAGCTGGTGTGTATTCAGTAAACAGAAGCAAGCACAGCACAAAAGAACTGTTGGCTACACATTTCGCAATACGTGGATCTATCTACTTTATATATATATATATATATATCTATATATATATATATATATATATATATATATATATATAATATATATATATATATATATATATATGATATATATATATGTGTGTGTGTGTGTGTGTATGTGTGTGTGATGTGTGTGTGTGTGTAACGTATGTATACGTGGCGTGTTTTTTAATATATATATATATATATATATATATATATATATATATTATATATATATATATATATGCACATATCAAGAAAAGTTTTGAATGAGTC